>NC_081553.1:188742251-188751904 GCF_963082655.1 Stomoxys calcitrans
CTAACCTGGGAACAGACGCTGATGTTGACCATTGGTTATTTGAAGGCGCCAATAAATCGCCTTGTCATCTGGAGTATCTTTGGCACTTAGTATTTAATTAAGAGCCAGTGCCATCTGACTCCTCACTGAGACTCTCCTCTCGAAAATCGCTGACTGACCGCGGTCGCATTTGCAGCTACTCCGCATAAAATCGGAGCTTACCACCATCCGCAACCTGTGGACGCGATCGGTAGCTTTCAGCTAAGCTTCCCGTGATAACGATGAACCCCACTCAAGTCGGAGCTCAAAGTTCCAGCCAGTGTGGTGCTCATAGTCATCCTGTGTCGGCCGGGCATTTTCTATGGTCTCCAACATCCAATCCAAGCATGGGGTTAATCAGTTCATAACCTTAGCAATTCTTATCCGTTATCCTTTGTTTGCCTATAAAGAGATACAAAGGAAAGGATTTGACAAATGGGATCCATGGTGGAGGGTATATAAGATTAGGCTTGGCCGAACTTAGTATGGTTTTCCTTGTTATTTCCATATTTTTTCCAAAATCTTGTTTTCTATGATTGCAGGGCTTCTACCCACCGCTCCACCCCAATACATTGGCTCAGGTAAACATTATATTGTTAAGCACCACAGCACCACACGGCTGCAAAAAATCACCAATCTCACAATTTGTTTGCTCGACTTAATTATATTTCAGTTTAATTTAAAATATAATTCATTGGAATTACCGCCACTACCAGCATTGCCATTACCACCAAACAAACATTAACAGGATCATCACAACTTCAATGGAGGCGGCAGCAGCAGCATAACTTTAGTGTGGTATTTGTGGCGACTCGGAATTCACTTAAGTGCCTTTCGGTGTTTATCGAGGATTTAGTTGTTGTTGTTAACATGTCAGATCATATGCTATGCTCTTCTGCTGCCAGTCGCATTGGTATTCGTAATTGGTTGCAGTTGTTGGCGCACGTTGTTGCTTCAGGCTATAGTTGTTGAGTTTTTCCGCTCATCGTGAGTTTTTTCTTTCGTTGGAGTTTTTTTTTTTACTTTTTAAGTTGGTATTTAACATTTATTTTACATTCATTTGCTTATTGCATGGTTCATTTATGCATTGCAACCTTTCACTGATTATGTTGTTTTTTCCGAGGCGAAATTGTTGTATGAAAGCAAAAAACATAAAACCTTATCCGTTGAATGCAGATGGTTTGTTTTATCGCTAAACACATTGTTGGCATTATGAATAAATTCATATTTCCAGCAAATGGAGTTTACATTTATTTTTATTTGATTTTTCCTAGAATCATTCAGGCTTCTTCGTATTAGGGAGAGCGTGTTTGTGGTAGGTCATATCGGAGTAGTGAAGTGAAAGCATAGTACATGAAAGCTTAATGGTAATATTATAATACCATTAAAATAATTCCATGAAAATATTTTAAAAGAATTGAACTGGCATTATTGATAAATTTATGGCATTTATCTAAAAATATGCTTTGAGGCATTTTATTGTAATAACTATAATAGCATGAAGAGATAAATGAAAAGCCATGACTTTGGTATAGGCACATCCTTCTGAAGCAGATAAAGCAGGTAATCGGGTATTAGATACAGAAAGTGTGCTTAGGATATGGAAAGGAACTATGATGACAAAAATTCCTTATTACGGTATCCCTTATTAGGAACAACAAGGCTGCAGCAGCCTATGGGTTGCCGGTTGAATTATTTTAGAGGCGAAACGTTGTGGAGGCGTATCCATCAGCAGGTTCATCACCCTCGTTCCACATCCTTCTGAAGCAGATAAAGCAGGTAATCGGGTATTAGATACAGAAAGTGTGCTTAGGATATGGAAAAGAACTACGATGACAAAAATCCCTTATTACGGTATCCCTTATTAGGAACAACAAGGCAGCAGCAGCCTATGGGTTGCCATTTGAACTATTTTAGAGGCGAAACGTTGTGGAGGCATATCCATCAGCAGGTTCATCACCCTCGTTCCACATCCTTCTGAAGCAGATAAAGCAGGTAATCGGGTATTAGATACAGAAAGTGTGCTTAGGATATGGAAAAGAACTACGATGACAAAAATCCCTTATTAGGAACAACAAGGCTGCAGCCGCCTATGGGTTGCCATTTGAACTATTTTGGAGGCGAAACGTTATGGAGGCGTATCCATCAGCAGGTTCATCACCCTCGTTCCACATCCTTCTGAAGCAGATAAAGCAGGTAATCGGGTATTAGATACAGAAAGTGTGCTTAGGATATGGAAAAGAACTACGATGACAAAAATCCCTTATTAGGAACAACAAGGCTGCAGCAGCCTATGGGTTGCCATTTGAACTATTTTAGAGGCGAAACGTTATGGAGGCGTATCCATCAGCACGTTCATCACCCTCGTTTAGAAGAATGTTTTTTTTTTCGGGAACAATACCATATAAACCATTCTTCCCATCTTACTTCTAGAGCGGGACTTCTGATGCGATTTGGTTAATATTGGGTTGCCCAAAAAGTAATTGCGGATTTTTTAAAAGAAAGTAAATGCATTTTTAATAGAACTTAGAATGAACTTTAATCAAATATACTTTTTTTACACTTTTTTTTCTAAAGCAAGCTAAAAGTAACAGCTGATAACTGACAGAAGAAAGAATGCAATTACAGAGTCACAAGCAGTTGAAAAAATTTGTCAACGCCACTATATGAAAAATCCGCAATTACTTTTTGGGCAAAATTTTGCACACTAACAGTAACAATAGAATGCAGTTCCTATCCAAGTGTACCAAAAAATCATGAATATTTCTTGTTATGACCTCCCATTATCCTTTATTACTCGTGGTAACTACCCATACTGAGAAGCCGTGCAAACACGATCCATGGTGGAGGGTATATAAGATCCGGCCCAGCTGCACTTAACACGTTTGCCTTTACTGGGAAGCCGTGCAAACACGATCCATGGTGAAGGGTATATAAGATTCGGCCCAGCCGCACTTAACACGTTTTATTTGTTTTTTTAAGGACTGGTTTGTTATGTGTGCATTACCCTTATACTTTTTTTTTAACTGAATGTGCTCTACTCAAGTGGAAAACTTTCAGGCGTAATTGCTGACTGGCAGCATTCCCAGAACCCATCAATTATATAAATTATATTTATTTCGTATGAAATTTTCTAACAAATACATTTAATTAGGCTAGGTGGTTGTGGCGGTTTGTGAACGTGAAACAGCTCTTGTATGCCATCACTTATATGCTGTTGCTATATGTTGGGCCTTGCATTGAAATTGGAGTAAAATTTAGGTTAAATTTAAGATTGAAATGGAGATTGTTGGAACGTTGGTGACCATCGTGGTGTATAGTAAATGAGTGTTAGCATTGATTGACATGAAAGCAGTCTATCCTGAAACATGTTAAATGGTCGACCAAAAGGGTGTGCATCTTGGAAAATCTGATTTAAATTATAAGCCTCTAGAAAAATTCAGAAAAACATTTAGCTGAAATGATGACCTCAGCGAAGTGGCAGTCTGCTATCAGAACGCCTTAAAAAAAAAGTAAAACGGTGCTAAGTTCGAGCGGGCCGAATCTTGAGAACCCACCACCATGGATTTATATTCAAATCCATACAAAATAAATTTATTGGATTGCCCAAAAAGTAATTGCGGATTTTTTAAAAGAAAGTAAATGCATTTTTAATAAAACTTAGAATGAACTTTAATCAAATATACTTTTTTTACACTTTTTTTCTAAGCCAACTAAAAGTAACAGCTGATAACGGACAGAAGAAAGAATGCAATTACAGAGTCACTAGCTGTGAAAAAATTTGTCAACGCCGACTATATGAAAAATCCGCAATTACTTTTTGGGCAACCCAATAGTTGAAGGGCATAATTTTATTCTACAAACCAAACTTCTATCAAACCAACAAAAATTAAACCTTCTAGGAACCGAACAAAGATGATCGAGAGACCGCCTTCCTTGGGTGCTACATCGGGTGATAGACTGATTTGGGCCGTAGTTGACACAGTTGGTAGAAGTCGTAAAAGGACACCATATGCAAAATTTCAGCCAAAGCGGACAAAAATTGCGGCATGTAAGAACTCAAGAAGTCAAATCGGCAGATTGGTTTATGTGGGAGTTATATCAGGTTATAGACCGGTTCGGACTGTTTCGGCACAATTGTTAGAAGTCGTAAGACAACACTAAATGCAAAATTTCAGCCAAATCGGACAAAACAATGCGGCTTGTAAAGACTAAAGAAGTCAAATCGGGAGATCGGTTTATATGGGAGCTATATCAGGATATAGATCGATTTGGACCGTACTAGGCACAGTTATTGAAAGTCATAACAGAACACAACGTGCAAAATTTCAGCCAAATCGAACAAAAATTGCGACTTGTAAGGGACTAAGAAGTCAAATCGGGAGATCGGTTTATGTGGGAGCTATATCAGGTTATAGACCAATGTAGACCGTACTGGGCACAGTTGTTGGAAGTTATAACAGAACGCTATGTGAAACATTTCAGCCAAATCGGACAAAAATTGCGGCTTGCAGGGGCTCATGAAATCAAATCGGAAGATCGGTTTATATGGGAGCTATAGCTAGATCTGCACCAATATGGCCCATTTGCAATCCCCAACGACCCACATCAATATTAAGGATCTGTGCAAAATTCCAAGCGGCTGGCTTTACACGTTCGATCGCTATCGTGATTTCCACAGACGAACGGACATGGCTAGATAAACTCATGACGTCGAGAAGATATATGCCTTCTGGGGTCTTATACGAATATTTCGAAGCGTTACCAACGGAATGACTAGATTAGTACACCCCCATCGTATGGTGGTGGGTATAACAAATAAAAACGCATTATGACAGCAAAGGCTAAAATGTTTCTAAGGGCTGCTTAGCCCACCTTCCAGTGTTAAGTTCTTTGCCCGATACAACTTTCTAAGCAAGCAAAGGATAATAGAATTTCTATGCTATTGGAGCTGAACCATGTTATGAACTGATTGGGGCCATACTTGGTTTGGCTGTTGGATACCAAAGTGGAAGTCATTATGCGAAATTTTAGCCAAATCGGATAATAATTGCGCCCCCTAGAAGCTCAAGGATTATATTCATGAGATCGGTTTATATGGGAGCTATATCAGGTTATGAACTGATTAAGACCATATTTGGCACAATGATTGGAAGTCATAAAAAAACACTTTTATCTAAATTTCAGCAAAAACAGGTCATAATTGCGCCCTCTAGCGGCTTAAGAAATCAAGATCCGAGATTGATTTATATGGGAGTTATATCAGGTTATGGACCGATTAAGACCATACTTGTCACAGTTGTTGGAAATCATAAAAAAACACTTCATGCTGAATTTCAGCCAAATCGGGTAGTAATTGCGCTCTCCAGCGGCTTAAGTAATCAAGATCCAAGATCGGTTTACATGGCAGCTATATCTGGTAATAAACCGATTTGAGCCATACATGGAACAGTTGTTGGAAGTTAAAACAAAAAACTGCAAAATTTCAGCCAAATCAGATAATAATTGCGCACCGTAAAGGCTCAAGAAGTCAAGACCCGAGATCTGGTCTTGATTATGAACCGACTTGAACCATACTAAGTACAGTTGTTGGAAGTCATAACAAAGATTTCAGCCAAATCGGATAAGAATTGCGCCCTCTAGAGGTTCAATAAGACAAGATCCGAGATCTATTTATATGGCAGCTATAACAGGTTTTGAATCGATTCGGACCATAGTTGGCATTGTTGTGGAAAGGTAAAACAAAAAATGTCAGCCAAATCGCATAGTAATTGCGCCCTCTAGAGGCTCAAGAAATAATGATCCGGGATCGGTTTATATAGCACCTATATCAGGTTTTGAACCTTTTTGGACATTACTTGGCCCTGTTGTGGCCACCTCTAGAGGCTCAAGAAGTCAAGATTCAGGATCGGTTTATATGACAGCAATATCAAAACATGGACCGATTTAGTCCATTTATAATCCCAATCGACCTACACTACTATTCGTGCCAAATTTCAAACGCCTAGCTTTATTCCTTCGAAAGTTAGCGTGCTTTCGACAGACGGACGGACAGGAATAAATCGATTAGAATGTCAAGACGATCAAGAATATACTGGGTTGCCCAAAAAGTAATTGCGGATTTTTGATATAGTCGGCGTTGACAAATTTTTTCACAGCTTGTGACTCTGTAATTGCATTCCTTCTTCTGTCAGTTATCAGCTGTTACTTTTAGCTTGCTTTAGAAAAAAGTGTAAAAAAAGTATATTTGATTAAAGTTCATTCTAAGTTTTATTAAAAATGCATTTACTTTTTGGGCAACCCAATATATACTTTGTTGGATCGCAGATCAATATTTTGATTTGTTCAAATCGAATAACGAAATTAGTATACCTCTCATCCTATGGTGGAGGGTATAAAAAGTGCCAATGCGGGACATACACACAGTAGATGTTCTTTATTCTGCTCCTCCTCGATGTCCTCACACCTTCTGTAGAAGTAGTTATTTTCAACTTTAAGCATAGCAGCATGTTTTACGATCAGACAGTCACATGCCAGTGACTGAGACGTCTGTTCTGGTCTGCGACATCAAAGTGGTAGACTTCTTCAAGTCTAGATAGGACCACATAAACCGTACCCGTACTTTGTGACCATCTGTCATTGATTGCCTTTCGGGCCTGATCCTGAATACCTAGTTTACAGTAACACCTGGTCATGTAGTTTAGAATTATCCTTAAGTCTACGTATCTTCTATTACCAGTGATATTGTAAAGGGTGATTTTTTTGAGGTTAGGATTTTCATGCATTAGTATCCACGTGATCTGTCACGTGGGATTTCAGACATGGTGTCAAAGAGAAAGATGCTCAGTATGCTTTGACATTTCATCATGAATAGACTTACTAACGAGCAACGCTTGCAAATCATTGAATTTTATTACCAAAATCAGTGTTCGGATCGAAATGTGTTCATTCACCGTAACGTTGCGTCCAACAGCATCTTTGAAAAAATACGGTCCAATGATTCCACCAGCGTACAAACCACACCAAACAGTGCATTTTTCGGGATGCATGGGCAGTTCTTGAACGGCTTCTGGTTGCTCTTCACTCCAAATGCGGCAATTTTGCTTATTTACGTAGCCATTCAACCAGAAATGAGCCTCATCGCTGAACGGTGAATGAACACATTTCGAACCGAACACTGATTTTGGTAATAAAATTCAATGATTTGCAAGCGTTGCTCGTTAGTAAGTCTATTCATGATGAAATGTCAAAGCATACTGAGCATCTTTCTCTTTGACACCATGTCTGAAATCCCACGTGATCTGTCAAATACTAATGCATGAAAATCCTAACCTCAAAAAAATCACCCTTTAGTTTCAATCGGTTCCATCAGGAATTGTGGTACAATACGTTGAATCAAAAAGCAGCACAGGCAATGTGTAATCCACTCAGCCTTGAATATCTGGGCATTGAACCAAGCATAACACAGTGACCGTAGCCGCCGCAGGACCAAAGAGAAAGCTCACTTAGCCCCACATCAGTGGTCGCAGTTATTGGTCCAGTCCCAATTTACAGAGGCATTTGGGGTAGCAATAAATTCAGAGGATTAGATGGTATCGTCCTCAGTGCGGCTATGATGCACAAACAAGCTATCCTTTGGATCCAGTTGAGTATTGCACAGTAGCTGGACTTTCGAAGCGCCGTCCACGATACCACAACACCATATAGCATTTAAGGTTTGACAATTGCAATATACACCCAGTACATGACACGCTTTTTAAACCCCTAACTTTTGCCTTTCTTTACTTTTCTAAAATGTTTGATTTGAAGTTCAATTTCCTGTCTGTTTCCTGTGTTATCGGCAAATTCTCTTACCTCAATACGACAGATGGCACTGTGAGCAGCTTGTATCCCCAGCTGAAAAGAACAACTTCCGTAGTAGACAGACCTAGACCACTTTCGATAGCCCACAACACCGCCGTACGTAGAGCTTGCTGTAGTACATTTCGAAGAGTACTGAGAAACTTTCCATAACCGCAACAGCCACGCCATCAACATATGCGTCCACTTTTACATATTTTTCTTCCAGAGAGAATAATATATTGTTAATGGCTATAATTCAAAGTAGAGGAACAGTACACCTCCTTGTGATGTCCCTCTGCTAACCCTCCTTCGGATTCCCTCCTTCGAATTTCCTCCTTCAAATTCCCTCCTTCGAATTCCCTCCTTCGGATTCTCTTCTTCGGATTCCTTCCTTCGGATTCCCTCCTACGAATTCCCTCCTACGGATTCCCTCCTTCAGATTCCCTCCTTCGGGTCGGTTCCCTCCTTGGATTCCCTCCTTCGGATTCCCTTCTTCGGGTTCCCTCCTTCCATTCTTCTTCGGACTTCATTCTCCTGCACAGATAGGTAATGATGTAGGTCATTGGGTATTGCAAATGGGCCATATCGGTTCAGATTTTGATAAAGATCCCATATAAACCGATCTCCCGATTTGACTTCTAAAGCCCCTGGAAGCCTTAATTTCATCCGATTTGGCTGAAATTTTGGACATGACTTCCAACAACTGTGCCAAGTATGTTTTAAATCGGTCAAGAACCTAACATAGCTCCCATTAAACCGATCTCCCGTTTTGACATCTTGAGTGCTTAGAAGCCACAATGTTTGTCCGATGTGGCTGAATTTAGCACATAGTGTGCTGTTATGACTCCCAACAACTGTGCCAAGTACGGTACAAATCGATCAAGAACATGATATAGCTCCCATATGAACTGATCTGCCGATTTGATTTCTTGGACCCTTACAAGTCCGATTTTTATCCGATTTGGCAAAAATTTTGCATATAGTGTTCTGTTATGACTTTCAACAACTGTGCGCAATACGGTCTAAGTTGGTCTATAACCAGATATACAGGGTGGCTGATGAAAGCCGCTACCAAAAAAAAATGTAATAACTTTTTTTCTATTTAATAATAATAATTTAATAATTAATTTAATTAATTAATTAATTAATTTAATTAATAATAATTTAATAATTAATTTAATAATTTAATTTAACATGAATAAAAGAAAAATGTATTCCATACACCGAAAAAAAAATGTAGCAATATTCATCATTGTAGCAATATTCATCAGCCACCCTGTAGATCCCATATTTTAGCAGAATCCATGGTGCACGCTTTTACTTGTAATTTTCTTTTTTTATACCCACCACCATAGGATAGGGGGTATATTCATTTAGTCATTCTGTTTGCAACACACCGAAATATCAATTTCCGACCCAACAAAGTATATATATTGTGGATCGTCGTTAAATTCTAACACGATTTAACGAGAACCGTGTCCGTCCGTCCGCCTGTCTGTCCGTACGCCTGTTTGTCCGTCCGCCTGTCTGTCCGTCCGCCTGTCCGTCCGTCCGCCTGTCCGTCCGTCCGCCTGTCCGTCCGCCTGTCCGTCCGCCTGTCCGTCCGTCCGTCTGTCTGTTGTAATCACTCTACAGTCTTCACAAATTGAGATATTGAGCTGAAATTTGGCACAAATACGTCTTTTTGATGCACGCTGGTTAAGTTCATGAAAGGGCCAAATCGGACCACATATAGACCGATCTGCCGGTAAAGGGTCTAGTGTTCATAAATGCAATATTTTTTACCCGATTTC
>NC_081553.1:188752104-188757104 GCF_963082655.1 Stomoxys calcitrans
AAGTGAAGCTGTGACAATCTGAAAAAAGTTCTCTCCACTGTTTCCTCTATAAAACTCCATGGCACCATATGGCTCGCTGGTGACCCGCAAATCAAGTGAAGCTGTAACAATCTCAAAGAGTTCTCTCCACTGTTTTCTCTATAAAAAAAAAGTCCAAAAACTGAATTCCCAATATAGCCTCTAATGACCAGTCGCAGTGGTTCCCATAGCCCCAGACACAAATCATAGTGAGACCCTATTCACCCTGTTAAGGTTACGGACATGTGACATAAAATCCATCACCGGCTACCAGACGTGGCAGTCATATGTCAGGAGTGGCCATACCACCGTCGAGAACAACCAGTGAATAAGCCTGGGCCTCGCACCCCACTTGCTCCCTGCTAGCTTTTGACACGGATACTATTACGCAAAGACCTTTTCAATCCTCGACCCCATGTTCCATCTCCAACCCAATTTGCTGTCTAAAAACACCCGCAAAAATGTTGTCGACTGCGATAACTGTAAAGTCATCCCCTGCAGTGGGGGGTAGCTTAAAGACCGGTATCTTGCCCCTACGCGTAAACAGGGCCAATTCTGTCTTTCCCGCATTGAAACCCAGACCGCTCCAGATTTATGTTCCTAGGCCCATAAAAGGTGCATTTATTAATCGATTTCGCTGAAAATTTTTTGAGACTCCTCGAGGTCCGTTCCGAGTTTGGTCCAAGTGGCCCCATATTTCGATATAGCTCATATGGTTTCATAAATTATGCATTTTTCACCAGATTATGACGAAAGGTGGTTAAAATATATAACCGAGGTGTTGGGTATCCAAAGTTCGGCTCGGCCGAAATTAATGCCTTTTTACTATTTTTACCTCATCTGAGCTTTAGATTGCGTGTCCGGCCAATAACGATAATGTTTATCATTATTTCCTTTTCTATTTTCCTTTTGTTTTTGCTATGCTTAAGTCTCTCAGTTGGTGTTTTTTTTTGTGTTTGCTTTTTTTACGCCAAATTCCTTTGGATTGAATTGCCTGAATCCTGTATCCTGGGTTCATGGATTCATTATTGCTGCTACGTGACGTATGATTAATTTTAATTAATTACATTCAAATGTTTTATCAAATGCTTCTCATACTACATCGCCTGATGCTCACTTCCTTATTCATGCTGTCTGTGTCTTTATATATGTATGGTTGGAATAAGGGTTGCCGTGTGTCTGTTATAAGCAATTATCCGCCCGGGCAGAAAACGTTCAAAATAACAGTAGAACGCCAATGGAAAGTTGCCCACAAGCATTCTATTAAGGAACAGGGGGCAAACTTCTCACAAATCAATGAGTGCTGTCCTATTCAAGTCTTGATCTCTATGATAAGGGACCTACTTTTTATAGCAGAGTCCAAATGAAGCGCCGCTGTGCGACATCTCTTTGGGGGTGGCATTTTTACGTGGCTGTTTTAACATATTTTCAGATGGCACAATCCCTCTCAAATGTTGCCAGCATTATGAGGAGATAGATGTTCTTGCCAAGATTCAAACCCAAGTGTACGGCGTCATAGGCGGATGTTTCAACCTCTGCGCCACTTTGGTCCCGAATATAACAGTAATTAGTCTAATTATAAGACAGCAGCTGCTAATTGCTGGGAGCCATGATGCCGAACTCCTTTCCGTCACTGATGACCTTCTACATTCTGCATTATAAGCATTTAAGCCTTGGAAAACTTGGCTGAAACTAAGAAATATATGACTGACTGATCGTCACAGCCCAAACGGCTAAAGCTAGAATCATGAAATATAGTAGGAATGTTGGTCTTGGATCTTGGGCACGGGATAAGGCTGAATTTGGTGATATTCGTACGTTTAGGTACTAAAAAGTACGAAATGGTACATATATGTCCAGCGCGAACGGATAGTGCTAGAATTATGTTCTTGAACTCAAATTAAAGAGCGTCTCGATAAATAAGGTTTGGCAAAAAAATTTCGAAAATCGTACCGCAAGTGGGAGAAAAATTACGTTTAGTACCGCAATCGGGACTATTTGGTACTTTCTTGGTAAATTGAACTAGAGCTCTGAATTTTGGTACACTATGGCAACCATAGTTGGGTGACTAAATGAGTTTTTGGAAATTTTTACATTTGGGTACCAAAAAAAGTACTAAAAAGGTACGAAATGGGTGAACTTTGTACAGGGCGGATGAATAGAGGACGAATTTTAAAATTTGCCTTAAAATACATCTTGTGCAAAAGGATGAGAGTGAAAAGAAAAAATTACAAACTAGTACTGCTACCGGGAAAAAAGTACATTTAGTACCGCAATTGGCACCATTTGGTGCTTAATCTACCAATGGATCTAGGGGTCTCAAATCTGGCATGTAGGTACAACCAAGAAATATATGATGGATGACTAAATGATCTTTTCAAATTTCGTAAATTTTGGTAGCAAGAGTGGTACCATTTGCTACCGCAATTAGTACTTTTTAGTACTTTCTTGGTAAATTGAACTAGAGCTCTGAATTTTGGAACTTAGGTACACTATGGCTTCCTTAATTAGGTGACTTAAAGAGTTTTTGGAACTTTTTACATTTAGGTACTTCAAAAAAGTACCAAAAAGGTACGAAATGGGTAAACTTTGTAAAGGGCGGGTGGATAGAGGTAGAATTTTCACATTTGACTTAAAAGAAATCTAGTGCATAAGGATGAGAGTGAAAAGAAAAAATGACAAAATAGTACTGGTACCGGTAGAAAACGTACGTTTAGTATCGCAATTGGTACCACTTAGTACTTTCTTTATAGATGGAGCTAGTGGTCTGAAATTTGGCGAGCAGGTATAATTAGGAAAAATATAATGGGTGACTATGAGCTTTTTACAATTCGTACATTTTGGTACCAAAATTTAGCATGTAGTTACAACTTAGAAATAAATGATGGTTGACTAAATGATCTATTAAAAATTCGTACATCTTGGTACCAAAATTGGTACCATTTCGTACTTTCTGTTCAGATGAAGTTTGAGTTCTGAATTTTGACATGTATGTACAACTAAGAAATATATGAAATTTGTGCATGTGGGCACAACTAAGAAATACATGATGGGCGACTAAATGATTTTTTCACAATTAGAACATGTTGGTACCAAAATTGGTACTATTTTGGTACTTTTTTTTATAGATGGAGCTAAAGGTCCGAAATTGTGCATGTAGGTGCAACTAAGAAAAAAATGGTGGATGACTAAATGATCTATTCAAAATTCGTACATTTTGGTACCAAAATTGGTACCATTTCGTACTTTCTGTTCAGATGGAGTTTGAGGTCTGAAAATTGGTAGGTACAACTAAGAAATATATGATGGGTGACTTAATGAATTTTTTACAATTAGAACATGTTAGTACCAAAATTGGTACTATTTTGGTACTTCCTTTATAGATGGAACTAAAGGTCCGAAAATGTGCATGTAGGTGCAACTAAAAAATAAATGGTGGATGACTAAAAGATCTATTCAAAATTCGTACATTTTGGTACCAAAATTGGTACCATTTCGTCCTTTTTGTTCAGATGGAGTTTGAGGTCTGAAAATTGGTAGTTACAACCAAGAAATATATGATGGGTGACTTAATGAATTTTTTTACAATTAGAACATGTTAGTACCAAAATTGGTACTATTTTGGTACCTCCTTTATAGATGGAACTAAAGGTCCGAAAATGTGCATGTAAAGGGTGATTTTTTTGAAGTTAGGATTTTCATGCATTAGTATTTGACAGATCACGTGGGATTTCAGACATGGTGTCAAAGAGAAAGATGCTCAGTATGCTTTGACATTTCATCATGAATAGACTTACTAACGAGCAACGCTTGCAAATCATTGAATTTTATTACCTAAATCAGTGTTCGGTTCGAAATGTGTTCATTCACCGTTCAGCGATGAGGCTCATTTCTGGTTGAATGGCTACGTAAATAAGCAAAATTGCCGCATTTGGAGTGAAGAGCAACCAGAAGCCGTTCAAGAACTGCCCATGCATCCCGAAAAATGCACTGTTTGGTGTGGTTTGTACGCTGGTGGAATCATTGGACCGTATTTTTTCAAAGATGCTGTTGGACGCAACGTTACGGTGAATGAACACATTTCGAACCGAACACTGATTTTGGTAATAAAATTCAATGATTTGCAAGCGTTGCTCGTTAGTAAGTCTATTCATGATGAAATGTCAAAGCATACTGAGCATCTTTCTCTTTGACACTATGTCTGAAATCCCACGTGATCTGTCAAATACTAATGCATGAAAATCCTAACCTCAAAAAAATCACCCTTTAGGTGCAACTAAAAAATAAATGGTGGATGACTAAATGATCTATTCAAAATTCGTACATTTTGGTACCAAAATTGGTACCATTTCGTACTTTTTGTTCAGATGGAGTTTGAGGTCTGAAAATTGGTAGTTACAACTAAGAAATATATGATGGGCGACTAAATGATTTTTTCACAATTAGAACATGTTAGTACCAAAATTGGTATTATTTTGGTACTTTCTTTATAGATGGACTCAAAAGTCCGAAATTTGGCATGTAGGTACAACTAAGAAATAAATGATGGATGACTAAATGATCTATTCCCTATTCGCACATGTTGGTACCAAAATTGGTACTTTCTTTATAGATGGACTCAAAAGTCAGAAATTTGGCATGTAGATACAACTAAGAAATAAGTGATCGACGACTAAATGATCTATTAAAAACTCATATATTTTGGTACTAAAATTGGTACCATTTGGTACTTTCTGTTCAGAGGGAGTTTGAGGTCTGAAATTTGGCATGTAGATACAACTAAGAAATGTATGATAGGTGCCTAAATAATCTATTAAATGTTTATATAGTTTGGTACTAAAATTGGTACCATTTGGTACTTTCTTTACAGATGAAGCTAGAGGTGTGAAATTTCACATGTGACTACAACTAATTGATCCATTCAAAATTTGTACATTTTGGTACCAAAAAGTGCAAAATAGTATGAGATAGCTTATCTTCGC
>NC_081553.1:188762104-188795810 GCF_963082655.1 Stomoxys calcitrans
GTCGGCCAAATGAAGTTGATGATGACCAAATCAAAGCATTAATCGAATTGGATCGTCATGTAACTGAGCGTGAGATAGGAGAGAAGTTAAATATACCAAAATCAACCGTTCATTATCACATAAAAAGTTTTGGACTGGTGAAAAAGCTTGATATTTGGGTACCACATGTATTGAAAGAAATTCATTTAACAAACCGAAGAATCATCGCTTGTGATATGCACCTTAAACGCAATGAATTCGATCCGTTTTTAAAACGAATCATAACTGGAGATGAAAAATGGATTGTTTACAACAACGTTAGTCGAAAACGATCATGGTCCAAGCATGGTGAACCAGCTCAAACCACTTCAAAGGCTGATATCCACCAAAAACAAGGTTATGCTGTCTGTTTGGTGGGATTGGAAGGGTGTGGTATATTTTGAGCTGCTTCCAAGGAACCAAACGATTAATTCGGTTGTTTACTGTCAATAATTGGACAAATTGAATACAGCCATCAAGGAGAAGCGACCAGAATTGGTCAATCGTAAAGGTGTCCTATTCCACCAGGACAACGCTAGACCGCACACATCTTTGGTCACTCGCCAAAAACTGAGTGAGCTTGGCTGGGAACTTTTGATGCATCCACCATATACCATGCCCTGACCTTGCACCATCAGACTACTATTTATTTCGATCTTTACAGAACTCCCTAAATGGTGAAACTTTCGGCAATGATGAGGCTATAAAATCGCACTTGGTTCAGTTTTTTGCAGATAAAGGCCAGAAGTTCTATGAGCGTGGAATATTAAAATTTGCCAGGAAGATGGCAAAAGGTTATCGAACAAAATGGCAATTATATATTTGATTAAAGTTCATTCTAAGTTTTATTAAAAATGCATTTACTTTCTTCTAAAAAATCCGCAATTACTTTTTGGGCAACCCAATATAAACCACCTTTCGTCATAATCCGTTGAAAAATGCATTATTTATGCACCCAAAGCAGCTTTATCGAAATATGGTTTGATTTGGACCAACTTGAGCACGGATATTGAGAGGTATAAAAAGTGCAAGACATTGTTCAATTTTGTAGAGCAAAATATTGGTCTTTTTTGTAGCTATATCCAATATCTGAACCGATCAGGGCCAATTCGAAGAAGAATGTCGAAGGGGCTAACACAGCTCACTGTCCCAAATTTCAGCAAAATCGGCCAATAAATGTGCCTTTTATGGGCCCAAGACCTTAAATCGAGAGATCGGTCTATATGCAGCTATATCCAAAACTGGTCCAAATTGAACGAGGATGACGAGTGGCCTAACACAACTCATTGTCCCAAATTTCGGCGAAATCGGACAATAAATGCGCCTTTAATGGGCCCAAAGCCGTATATCGAGAGATCGTTCTATATGACAGCTATATCGAAAGCTGTACCGATCTAGCCCAATATGCAGAAAGTTGTCGAAGAGACTAACACAACTCTCTGTGCCAAATTTCGGCTAAATCGGACATCGAGAGATCGGTCTATATGGCAGCTGTATCGAAATCTGGACCGCTCTAAGACAAATTGAAGAATAATGTTGAAGGGCCTAACACAACTCACTGTCCCAAATTTCGGCGAAATCGGACAATAAATTCGACTTTTATGGGCCAAAGACTTTAAGTCGAGAGATTGGTCTATATGCAAATCTGGACCGATCTGTGGCATATAGCAGAAAGATGTCGAGGGGCCTAACTTAAGTCACTGTCCCAAATTTCGGCGACATCGGACAATAGATGCGACTTTTATGGGCCCAAACCCCTACATCGAGAGATCGGTCTATATGGCAGGGCCTAAGACCCTAAATCGGCGGATTGGTCCATATGGGGGCTATATCAAGACAGTGCCCATCTTCGAGATTAACCTGCTTATGGACAAAAAAAAAAACAATCTATGCAAAGTTTCAGCTGAATATCACAATTGTTAAAGACTGTAGCGTGATTTCAACAGACAGACGGACGGATATGGCTAGATCGTCTTAGATTTTTACGACGATCAAGAATATAAATACTTTATAGGGCCGCAGATCGGTATATAATGCAACTACATCCAAATCTGGAGCGAACTGAACTGAAAAAATATGTCGAAATGCCTAAAAGCGTCTTTGATGGGCCAGGGACCTTAAATCAAGGGATCGGTCCATATGGCAGCTATATCCAAATTTGGACCGATCTGGGCCAAATTGACGAAGGATGTCGAAGGGCCTAACACAACTCACTGTCCTGTCGCCTTTTATGGGGCCAAAACCTCAAATCGAGAGATCGGTCTATATGACAGCTATACCAAAATCTGGGCCGATCTTTGCACGGTTGCAGAAAGTCGTAACAGAACACTACCTGCAGAATTTCAGCCAAATTTGAGAAAATGTCGGCTTCTAGGTCCTTAGGATCTCAAATCCGGAGATGGGTTTTGATGAGAGCTATATCAGGTTTACAACGATTTTACACCATACTTAGCACAATCGTTCGAAGTCATAACAAAACACTACATGCAAAATATCACCCCAATCGCATAACAATTGTAGCTTCCAGGGCTCCAGGTGTCAAGTCGAAGGACCACGGTATATGAAAGCTATATTTAAATCTAAACCAGTATTTCCACCACCCGATTTCATAACCTCTGAGCGCTGAACGTTTGACAATCAGAAGAAGGCCGATTAGGACGCCTTCAGAGAGAACACCAATCGCCTCTTCAGAGTGCGACCAGGAAACTACGAGACATCATCAAAGCCATGGCACTCGGTTGTACGTACCAAATTGACCATATGGAATCCTCCATCGGCAAGGGCTGCCGCCTCGGTGTACAACACATTGCTACAACAACAAATAAACAGGGTAGACAACAAACCTAAGCGGAATATGTGGCTGGAACACTTGTAGCAATGTAACTTATATACTGGTTTGGGCAGTCTGTGGTCTACTGTTAAGTCACTCTCGAATCCCGTATGAGGGGTTATCAAGACCTCAGCCACTTTTGGCGACTTAGCTGTGACTGACCCGAAGTAATTGAGTATACCGAGAATGACAATGGCAAGGAGGAGAGTCAAACGTCATATACGTGGTCTCAGAGCCGATTTACAGCCATCACAATTTACCACCGACGAATCTATGGGGCCTACTCATCCAAGGCGTTGAGCCCCAATGGAATCTCGAAACTGATGCTGAAGAATCTGTACCTACATGGAGTCTAATATCAATGAGTGCTGCTCGAATCAACTATACGCTCAATGATAAGGGGCCTCCTTTTTAAAGCCGAATGCGAACGGCGTGTCGCAGTGCGACATCTCTTTGGAGAGAAGTTTTACATGGCATAGTACCTCACAAATGTTGCCAGCATTAGGAGAGGATAACCACCGCTGAAAATGTTTTTCTGATATTCTCGCCAGGATTCGAACCCAGGCGTTCAGCATCATAGGCGTACATGCTTAACTCTGCGCTACGGTGGTTAAGGTGGCTACGACAATGAACAACTTCTCTCATATTACTGAGTGCTGTTCGATTAAAGTTTAAACTCAATGATAAGGGGATAAGAAGTTGAGACCGGGTAGAGTGAAATATGGAGTTCCCTAAGGCGGGGTGATATCTCCGGTACTTTTTAAACTCTTCATATCCCATCCAGATGCAATAGAGATCTATCATATGCATATGATTGTAAGACCATGGCTGGTACCAATCGACCTATTTGACGACAACAACAACACGGTTAGGCTGAAATTTTGGTTTGTCAAATTTTTTCTGAGAATAAAAGTCTATAATCACACACCTAAACTTTTATACCCACCACCATAGGATTGGGGTATACTAACCAAGTCATTCGTTTGAAACATCTTGGTTGTCTTGACATAGGCGGATTGATGAGGACCGCACCCACTAGGGTACTGGGACTACTATAGATATTCGACCCATTGACATACAGATTAAATACGAGGCGGCCACTGTGGCTATGAGGCTCAAGGCGATAAGAGAATGGATTGAGGATGGGAGCAGACTATCGCGGTATAATCGAGGCGACGATAGGAAACCTGGAAGGAAGTGGAGAGGTTTCCGATCGAATACCTAAGACGACACTTCAGGTCGAGTGCGAGACACTGCTGCCAGCGGCACAGTCTTTTACTCCATCTCCATCTGTCATCTGGAAGATCATGTTACACGGATGGATCATAGATAGAGGACAGAGTGGGCCAGGGGGTCTACATTGAGAACCCAAGGACTGAGTTCTGTTTTAGACTTCCTGACCATAATACAGTCTTGCAGGCGGAGATCCGGTCGATCACGGAATGCGTGCGGTGTTGTGGTGCTAACGCGAGGACGTCAAGTGTGAACATCTTTACCATCAGTAAAATTGCCATAAGGCCAATAACAAATAGGACGATAAAATCACTAACATTCTTGCAGTGTAAGAAGGAGATTAACGGCTTTTCTGAGGATGGCCAAATCCGTATCGTTTGGTTGCCTGGCCATAACGGAGTAAGGGGGAATGAAAGGCCAGACGATTTGGCGGTGAAGGCCAGAGGACTGCCGTCAATAAACTTGATTAACCCGAAGCCTTTCGGGTCAATGCAGTCCTAGTTAAAGGCGTGGTCATCGCCCACGCGCCTGTAACACTGTGGAACAGAGAAACGGTCGGTAGGACGGCGAAAATCCTATGGGGGGATCCAGATCGTGAGAAGACGAGGCTATTACTGAAAGGAAGTAAGAAGGAGGTCAGTATAGCTTTTGGTATCATAACGGGACACATAGGCCTGCGAGCTGACTTATGGAAAATAGGTGCGGCAAGTGAGCATTGCCTATGGCATTGCCCTGCTTTACCGGTACTTAGGTGGGGACACAATACCAGACATAAACCAACTTAGCGGAGTGGTTGTAACAATTTGAAATATTGATCTACGACCCTATGAAGCACATATTGATCGTCTTGACTTTCTAAGTCCTTATAGCCATGTCCATCCGTCCGTCTGATTGTCCGTTTGTCGTTCGAGCGTATAAAGATATTCCCTTGAAATTTTGCACACATACTGTTTTATAGATGTTGTTTGTAGAAGATTGCAAATGGACCATATCGGTTCTGATCCAATACAAACCGATCTTCCTATTTGAGATCTTAAGCCCCTGGAAGCCGCAATTGTTTTCTGATTTGGATGAAATTTTGCAAATAGTTCTCTGTTGCGAATCCCAATAATCTTGCCAATTATTATCCAAATCGGCTTATAACCCGATATAGCTACCATTTAAGCTGATCACCCGATTTGAGGTCTTTAGCCCCTGGAAGCCGCAGTTGTTATTGAATTGGGCTTAAATTGGCCAAAAACTCTGCCAAATACCGCCCAAGTCAGTCTATAAACTGATATAGCTCCCATATAAACCGATCTTTCGATTTGAGATCTTGAGCCCCTGGAAGCAGCAATTGTTTTTCAATTTGGTTGAAATCTTGATCGTAGAGTTCGGATATAACTTCCCACATGCGTTGTTAATATGGTTCAAAGCGGTGTATTACTTGGTATAGTTCCTATAGAAACCCATCTCCGATTAATCTTCAGCTTCTTCAAGATGCTTGAAAATTCGGCAGATTTGACAGAAAATTTTAGTGTACAGCACACATGTGCCCTTCAGCTTATTTTTGTAAATTTTTAGCAGAATCCATGGTGGAGAGTTCCCAAGATTCGGCCCGCCCGAACTAAGCACATATTTACTTGTTCTATTCGTCGTCATACATTGACCAGTGGCTGTCCATAAGGAAGGAAGATAATTCCCAACAGACAGCGCCCAGCATCACAAAAGCAAAGTTGGTTGTAATAAATTATTACATTTAAGTACCCTCTATCCTAAGTGACAGCATCACGAAGTGAAAAACAAAAACACAAATAACGCAACGAAACAAAACAAAAGGAATTAAAACAGTTTCTAATGAAACGTGCGTGCTGTAATGCAAGCATTTTGGCATGCCTGTTTGAATTCCTTAAATCTCACTTTTCCAAAACCCAAGAATCATTTTTTTCTTCATCACCACATCCACCAATTCACTACAATTTATTTCCCTAATAAAACCAACTAAGCGAGGGTGTCTGCCTTCCTTTCCTTCCTTATGGCGTGTTATGCATAGAGCCTTCTTTATCTTTTAACAGCACTTCCTAGGCGATTTTTATGTTTTTATGCTGTTAATCTCATTTGTGTTTCTTTCGTGTCTCATTCTCAACAGGTTTTCTAAATGCCAACCCCAATCCCCAACAACATGCACGTGTGGCCAATTATGGGCTCATGGATCAAATTGCCGCCCTGCATTGGATCCAACAGAATATTCAAAAATTTGGCGGTGATCCCAATGCTGTAACATTGGCTGGTCATGGCACTGGAGCTGCTTGTATCAATTATTTGATGTCCACACCCACTATGGTAAGAGGCCTATTTCATCGGGCCATACTTATGTCGGGTTCAGCCTATTCATCGTGGGCCTTGGTGGAAGATCCCGTTATGTTTGCTGTAAAATTGGCCAAGGAGGTTAATTGTTCGATACCCGAAGATTTGGATAAACATCACGAGCAGATAGTGGATTGTTTGCGTGAAGTGCCTCTGGAAGATTTATATGCAGCGGACATACAAACGCCTACGTTTTTGACATCGTTTGGACCTTCGGTAAGTAGAAGTAGAATAAATTTTGGTTTAAGGGTGGGGCAAAGCGAAAAAGATTGATTTTTATAACCACCACAACAGGATAGGGGGTATATACATTTAATCTTTCCGTTTGCAACACATCGAAATATCCATTTCCGACCCTGCCAAGTATATATATTACGGATCGTTGTAGAATTCTAAGACGATTTAACGATGTCTGTGTGTCTGACGTTCCGTCTGTCCGTCAGTTATCTTTAAAAATTGAGATATTGAGCTGACATTTTGCACAGACCCGTATTTCTTCCATACGCAGGTTATGTTCTTGAATAGGCCAAATCGGACTATATTTGGATATGGCTCCCATATAGACCGATCTGACGATTTATTGTCTTAAGCCCGTAAAAGCCGCAGTTTTGTCCGCTATACCAGATTATGAACCGATTTGAATCATACTTAACACAGTTCTTGGAAGTGATACCAAAACACCACGTGCAAAATTTTCATTAAATCGGACGGGAATTGCCTCCTCTAGAGGCTCAAGAAGTCAAGACCCAAGATTGATTTATATGGCGGCTGCATCAAAACATGGACCGATTAGTCCCATTTGCAATCCCGACCGACCTACACCAATGAGAAGTATTTGTGCAAAATTTGAAGCGGCTAGCTTTACTCCTTCGAAAGTTAGCGGACCCTCCCCTTTACCACCAAAATAGCAACCAAAAATAAAAGTGTACCTACTCGGCGGCCGCCCCAACTACAAAACCCCTTAAAATAGGTTCATTGGAACAACATGACAGTATGGGACTCAAGTGAAAGGTAATCGGGAGTAGACTACGAACATGGTCAGGAAGAAGAAATATGGTTAATAATTTGTTGATATCGGAAGGGGGCGGACCCTCCCCTCTACCCCAAAAATATCACCCAAAACCACAAGAAACCGATAAAGACAATATGGATATCAAATGAAAGGTATTGAAGAGTAGAATACGAATATGGTATTAAAAATTGGCTCCAAGTGCCCAGGAAGTCGCCCCAACCCCAAAATGTCTAAAAGCGGACAAACTGGTCGTCCATATCAATATGGGGCTTAAATGAAAGGTATTCGATAGTAGATTACGAACCTGGCATAAAAATTAAATGCAAGTGTAGGGGGTCACCCCACCCCTCAAAAACGCCCCAAATGGGCATTCGGCCCAACAAAAATACCACCCAAAACCACAAGAAACTGATAAAGACAATATGGATATCAAATGAAAAGTATTGAAGAGTAGAATACGAATATGGTATTAAAAATTGGGTGCAAGTGCCCAGGAAGTCGCCCCATCCCCAAAATGTCTAAAAGCGGACAAACTGGTCGTCCATCAATATGGGGCTTAAATGAAAAGTATTCGGGAGTAGATTACGAACCTGGCATAGAAATTAAATGGAAGTGTAGGGGGTCACCCCACCCCTCAAAAACGCCCCAAATGGGCATTCGGCCCAACATAACAATATGAGACTCATTTTGTTTGTTTATTCTGTATATCAAATATGGTCCAGACCAGCCCCGATTGGCATAACACAATGGATATGGCGGTGGAGTTGTTATAAAGAGGATGGGTAATTTATCCATGATGGTGGTTTTCCAAAGTTCGGCACGGCCGAAATTAACACTTTTTTACTTGTTTTATTTATTTTTATAATCAGCACCAGTCTAGTCAGTCCGTTTGTAACACATCGAGATATTGAACTAAGACCCCATAAAGTGTGTATATTCTTGATCGTCTCGACAATCTGATTTGATCTACCAAGTCCGTCCGTCCATCCATCTGTCGAAATCACGAAAGCGGTCGAACACGTAACACTAGCCGTTTGAAATTTCACATCGATACTTCTTATTGGTGTAGGTAATTGGGGATTGCAGGTGGGTCATATCGGTTCAGTTTTGGATATAGCACTCATATAAACCGATCTCCAGATTAGGAGCCGCAATTTTAGTCCGATTTACTGTGTCTAGTACTGTCTAAATCGGTCTATAACCTGATGTAGCTCCCATACAAACCGATCTCCAGATTTGGCTTTTTGAGCCCCTGGAAGCCGCAATTTTTGTCCGACTGTACTGAAATTTTGCACATAGTGTTTTCTAATGATTTTTAACAAATGTGTTATGTAAGGTCCAAATCGTTCTATAATCTGATGTAGCTCCCATATAAACCGATTTCACGATTTGAATTCTTGAGCCCCTGGAGGCCGCGATTTTTGGCTGTTATTTTGCATGTAGTGTTTGTAATGACTTTCAATAACTGTGCCAAGAACAATCCAAATCCGTTTAAAACCTGATATAGCTCCCATATAAACAGATCTCCAGATTTGACTTCTTGAGCCCCTGTAAGCCGCAATTTTTTGGCCGATTGTACTGAAATTTTACATGTAGTGTTTTCTAATGATTTTTAACAAATGTGTAATGTAAGGTCCAAATCGGTCTATAAACTGATTTAGCTCCCATATAAACCGATCTCCCGATTTGACATCTTTAGCCCCTGGAAGCCACAATTTTTGTCCGATTTAACTAAAATTTTGCACATTTCGTTCTATTAAGACTTCCAGCAGCCAAGTACGGTCCAAATTGGTCTATAACCTTGTGTAGCTCCCATATAAACCGGTCTCTCGACTATCATCGGTTCGATAGAAGCTTTAATTTTTGCTGGTTTGACAAAAGTTTGGTGTGTGGAAAAAAATTATGCCCTTCAACTAAATTTATGGGTTGCCCAAAAAGTAATTGCGGATTTTTTAAAAGAAAGTAAATGCATTTTTTATAAAGCTTAGAATGAACTTTAATCAAATATCCTTTTTTACACTTTTTTTCTAAAGCAAGCTAAAAGTAACAGCTGATAACTGACAGAAGAAAGAATGCAATTACAGAGTCACAAGCTGTGAAAAAATTTGTCAACGCCGACTATATGAAAAATCCGCAATTACTTTTTGGGCAACCCAATAGTATACCCCCATCCTATGGTGGAGGATATAAAAAAAGAAGGCCCCTTTTCATTGAGCTTAAACTTGAATCGGACAGCACTCATTGATAAGTGAGAAGTTTGCCCCTGTTCCTTAACGGAATGTTCATGGGCAAATTGTCAATTTTTTACTACTGCAATTTTAAATTTTTTACTATTACTGTGTTAAGTGCGGTCCATATCAGTCTTTAACATGATATAGCTTCCATATTAACCGATCTACCTATTTGAGCCCCTGGAAGCCGCCATTTTTGTCCGATTTGGTCGAAATATGCACATATTGTTCTGTTATGAATCGCAACAACTGTGCTTAGTACGGTCCGAATCGGTCTATAACCAGATAAAGCTCCCATACCAGACTCATCTGCCGACTTAAGGTTTAAAAGGGCGCAATTATTGCCTGATTTCGGTGAGTTGTTCTAAGCTTCCCGACATCCCACTCAAATATGGTTCAGATCGGACTATAATTTTGGATATAGCTGTCATATAGACCGATCACCCGATAAAGGGCCTTAAGCCCATAAAAGCTGCCATATAGACCGATCTTCTTATTTAGGGTCCTAGTCCCATAAAAGTGAATTTGTTGCCCGATTTCGCTGAAACTGTGACTTGTATAAAAGTTCTCAGGGACCTCAATCAAATCCAGACCAGCCTCGGTTTGCACATGACAATGGATATGGTAGTGGAGTTGTTATAAAAAATTATGGTTATTTTAAAGGTGGTGGATAACCAAAGTTCGACACAGCCGAGTTTCTGAGAGTAATCCTTATAACTTTTCAGGTGTGGCTTACTGGCCCAGCTCCCAAACCGCATGGGTTATGTGAAATCGCATATGTATCCCTCGATGTAGCGCGCTGCGTGCTTTAATATCCGACACTCGCCTCCAGCCGCCCCTTACCTAGGAACAGACGCTATTGTATTTGCATATAGCTCTTATATATACTGATCTACAAATTTAATGTCTTGGGTCCATAGAAGGCCCATTAGGTATCTGAATTCACTGAAATTTTCACAGTGACCAATGATAGGGTTTTCGGTATGAGTACCCTACATAGTTCTGATCGGCCTATATATTTCTGATCGATCCATATTTGGAGATAGCTGTCATGTATACCGATTTTTATTCTTTGGATCATAAAAGGACCTCATTTCGTTGAAATTTGGTAAAATTTGGTTGTATTAGACGCTTTTACATCCTTACCGAATATGGTGTTGGACGGACAGTATTTGGATATAGCTGCCATATAGTCCAATATCACCTTTAGTGGGATTGAACTGTGAATTGTCCTAGACTCCTCGAAGTCGCTACAGAGTTTGGTCAATATCGGGACACATTTCTTTATTGCATCTTTCATCGAATCAATTTCTGATTCGATTTAGCTATGTCCGTCTGTCTGTCTGTCTGTGCGTCTGTCTGTCCGTCTGTCTGTCTGTCCGTCTGTCCGTCTGTTTGTCCGTCTGTCTGTCCGTCTGTCTGTCCGTCTGTCTGTCTGTCCGTCTGTGTGTCTGTCTGTCCGCCTATCTGTCCGTCTGTCTGTCTGTCCATTTGTCTGTCCGTCTGTCTGTCCGTCTATCTGTCCGTCTGTCTGTCCGTCTGTCTATCCGTCTGTCTGTCCATCTGTCTGTCCGTCTGTCTGTCCGTCCGTCTGTCTGTCCGTCTGTCTGTCTGTCCGTCTGTCTGTCCGTCTGTCTGTCCGTCTGTCTGTCCGTCTGTCTGTCCGTCTGTCTGTCCGTCTGTCTGTCCGTCTGTCTGTCCGTCTGTCTGTCCGTCTGTCTGTCCGTCTGTCTGTTCGTCAGTCTGTCCGTCTGTCTGTCCGTCTGTCTGTCTGTCCGTCTGTCTGTCCTTCTGTCTATCTGTCTGTTCGTCTATCTGTCCATGCTAATTTGTGTAAAAACAACAGGTCGCAATTTCCATCCGATCATCTTCAAATCTGGTATGGGCATGTTGTTCGACCTAGCGACGAAGCCTATTGATATTGGAAAAAATCGGTTCAGATTTGGATATACCTCCCATATATATGTTCGTCCGATTTACAGTAATAATGCAATAAAATGGTCATTTGTTAACTGATTCTCTCGAAATTTGACTGGAATGATTTTCCAATGGCACTCGACATTACAGGTTAATTTCATAGAAATCTGTTCAGATTTGGATATAGCTCCCATATATATGTTCGTCCGATTTACAGTAATAATGCAATAAAATGGTCATTTGTAAACCGATTCTCTTGAAATTTGTAGGAAGGATTTTCTCTGGACTCTCGACATTACTAGTGAATTTCATGGAAATCGGTCCAGATTTAGATATAGCTGCCATGTATATATATCGCCCGATTTTCACATCTATGGTCACTGTAGGCGCATTTATTGACCAATCTTGCCAAAACTTTGTACAGCGCTTTCCTCGACGACTACCACAATACCTTAGAAGTTTGCTAGAAATCGCTTCAGATTTAGATATAGCTCTCATATATATGTTTGTCAGATTTGGACTAATAATGCAATAAAGTGCTGCTTTGTTAAGCGATTCACTCAAAATTTCACAGGAAGGATTTTCTTATGTCTTCTAATATTACTGTTGAATTTCATAGAAATCAGTTCAGATTTAGATATAGCTGCCATATATATATTTTGTCCGATTTACACTTCTAGGGTCACTGCAAGCGCATTATTGACAAATATTGCCAGAATTGTGCCCAAGACTTTCCTCGATGCCTACCACACTAATTTAAGATTCGGCACGTATTTATTTAACACTATCTGATTATTGACTTGCATTTCCTAAAACAATGATAATTCCTCATATTTCGTATTGCCATCCCATTAAATTATTCATTGTATCACAATAATTCATGTTACCTACAAGTCTTTGAAATTGAAATTCCCACAATTAATGTACACCAGAATTTTGATAAATGTTGCCTAACCTCTTGTCGGAAATTATACACTGTGACCATGTCATTTTTAATAAACAACATTCGATTGACCTGTAATTGAAACCATTTTCCGGCATTAATAATGACACAATCTAAACTGGGGGAGAGAAAGAGGAGGATATAGTGCCACAACTCACTCCCCCTTAATACACAAACACCCACACACACAAATTGAAACTCCTTGGAAGCCACAACAAATAAATGGTAATGCCTGGCATAACTTTATTGATTATGGCATTAAATGAATGTAAATGACCTGGCCAAAACTTAAGCAAGCTGGGCAGCAAACAACCTGCTGTCAGCCAGCCAGCCTACTTTATCCAAATTGTAGGTCTAAATGTGTGGCCTTAACACCCAAAGAATGATAGAAAGAAAGAGAGACAGAACAGGGGAAATGGAATACCACAATTTTTGTGCAATTCCAAAACAATTGAATTGTTGGCCACAATTGTCTACAATAGACAGACCAAGAGGCAGACAATAAGTGACAAGACATTGAGGCCCCCTATACCAAGAGGCAGCGTGTGTTTCAAATGTCTGGACGAATTTCCATAATAAACATAAAATAAATAGACAATAATGCTTTTCATGCTGCGGCTGAGGTTGCGTTTCTGGCCCGGGTCCGTCTGTTTTTATTATAATCATTGTTGTTGCTGTTGCCATTGTCATCATGTCTTCTTTGGTATCAATTTCATTTGGTTTAAATCATTTAAGAATATGAACAATGGCGCGGCAATGTGCCCCTACTCCTCCCCTAAGGAGGTGCAGCAGTAGGATGTGGGGTCATGTTTGAGGGCCAGCACCCAACAAGTTAATGCCTTTGCCATAAGGGCCATTGGGCAAGCCGGGAATATTTCCTCTTTGCTATGGGAAATATTTTCAAAGAAATGAAATTTAATGAGATATTCTTTGGTTACCAGGAATTTGTTATTATTTTCATCTTCTATCTTTTACTATTTTTCCCTGGCCTATTTCTTCCTTTTGCAAAGTTCCCTCAACGAAAGACATTTTTTATTGATGATTTTTTTTTTTGCGCTTTCTGGTGTTTTCATTCAAAATTTCACAAAGGTTTATCATGTCTGCAAAGAACCTCAATGACACGAAAAAAAAATAGAGAAATTCTTTCGATCTAACAATCTGTGAAAGGCACGCTCAAATAAGTGGTGACATGTACGAGTAATGAAATATCTAATCACGGACAGTGTGTTTCACGAAAGTGTTTTGTATGACAGACGTCCAGGGAAATTTTAGACAATATACATATCTTCTTCTCCTCTTCTTCTTTGTTGCTTTTGTTTGTCTGTTCCGTATAGATTCAAAAACGGCTAAACTGATTTTCAAGACATTTTCACAGATGGTAGAGTTTGAGAAACTGGTGCAAATAGACTACTATTGGGTTGCCCAAAAAGTAATTGCGGATTTTTCATATAGTCGGCGTTGACAAATTTTTTCACAGCTTGTGACTCTGTAATTGCATTCTTTCTTCTGTCAGTTATCAGCTGTTACTTTTAGCTTGCTTTAGAAAAAAAGTGTAAAAAAGTATATTTGATTAAAGTTCATTCTAAGTTTTATTAAAAATGCATTTACTTTCTTTTAAAAAATCCGCATTTACTTTTTGGGCAACCCAATACATTTTTTGAACACAAGATCTCGGAGATGCGTGCACCGATTTAAGAAAAATTTTGTATGCCACCTAATGGTCCCCAAAAACACGAAATTGGTATAAAATTTTTGGGGGGGGGTGCCCCATCCCAAAACCCGCCCGGACGGACATGTTTACCGATTGCGACAATATGGGTATCAAATGAAAGGTATTTTAGAGTAGAGTACAAACTTGTATACAAATTTCTCCTAGAATGTTGGGGAGGTCCCCCACGCCCAAAAAACTCCCCAACAGGACTTTTTCACCGCTTAGGGTAATATGGGTATCAAATGAAAGGTATTTAAAAGTAGAGTATAAATCTGACATAAAAATGTATTCATTGGTGTCTGAGGAGCTGGGAATTAAAAGAAAGGTCTATGACACTACAGTTCGAATCTAATATTTATATAAGGATCCAAGTATCTGGGTCAAGTCCAGCCGTCCAGCCATTCAGCAGGACATGTATATAGCGACAATAAAGTACTCAAATAAATTGTCTTTTGGGTCTTAGCGTCGCGAGAACCGACCCCCTCCACCCCATAAAAACAACGCCAAACTGTCACATAGGACGATCCAAAATATATTGTACTCAAACGAAAGGATGTGTCAAAGGGCAATCCTCTTTCCTCTATATTGACTAAAAAAAAAAAGAATTAAAAAAAGCTGTTGTACAAAATTTCAGCCAAATAGGATAATAATTACGCCCTCTGGAGGCTCAAGAAGTCAAGATCCCAGATCGGTTTATATGGCAGTTATATCAGGTTATGAATCGATTTGAACCATACTTAGCACATTTATTGAAAGTTTTATAGAACAAGTCATGCAAAATTTTAGTCAAATCGGACGAGAATTGCGCTCTCTAGAGACTCAAGAAGTCAAGACCCAAAATCGGTTTATATGACAGCTATATCAAAACATGGACCGATATGGCCCATTTACAATACCAACCGACCTACACTAATAAGAAGTATTTGTGGAAAATTTCAAGCGACTAGCTTTACTGCTTCGGAAGTTAGCGTGCTTTCGACAGACAGACAGACGGACGGACATGACTAGATCGACATTAAATGTCGCGACGATCAAGAATATATGTACTTTATTGGGTTTCTGACGAATATTTCGAGTAGTTACAAACAGAATAACAAAATTAGTATACCCTCAATCCTATGGTGGAGGGTATAAAAAACACATCAAATTCAGAAAAATTCATGAAGTCTTTACTTGACTCGAAAGTACGATCCATATATTGTAATTAAATGTTTGAAGATAATTTCATGCAAATGTTGACCGTGACTGCGTCTCCAATGCTTTATCCGCCAATTTAGACATACTATTTCGAACATTTCGGACGGTATATCACGAAAAAAAATGCTTCAATGTTGTCTTCCAATGCGTCAATTGAAGCGGGCTTGTCTGTTTAGACATGAGATATAACAAATTCCCACAAAAAAATTGTCTAAAGGCGTTAAATAGCACGATCTTGGCGGCCATTGACCGTTCCCGAACTTGAAATAAAATGTTCACCGAATACACCTCTTAATGAGTCCATTCTTACGCGTGGTATGTGGCACCGTCTTGTTGTAATTACATGTCATGCAAGTCAAACTCTTAGATTGTGAACCAAAAAAAGTTGAATATCATCTTACGATTGTGCTCACCATTCACACTTACGTTACGATTCGCATCATCTTTGAAGAAGTACGATGCAATGATGCCACCAGCCCATAAACCGCACCAAACTGTGATTTTTTGTGGATGCATTGGTAGCTCTTGCAATGCTTCTGGCTGATCTTCACTCCAAAAATTCTGAAAATTCTGCCTATTTACGCACCAATTGAACCAAAAATGGGCAAAAATAAGTGCGCGATGAACTTTCTTCACAAAGCACGCATTTTGATAACAAAATGCAATAATTTGCAAGCGTTGTTAGTTTGTAAGACTATTCATGGTTAAATTATAGACTTAACTGAAGATGCCTGACCAACACCAAGCTTTCATGAACTGGTTAAACCAGTGTTGTTAAAAAGATGCTGCTAAACAAGTAAAAGCGTGCTAAGTTCGGCCGGGCCGATTCTTGGGGTCCCACCACCATGGATTCAGCTAAAATATGGGAGTTATAAAGGGTGATTTTTTTGAGGTTAGGATTTTCATGCATTAGTATTTGACAGATCACGTGGGATTTCAGACATGGTGTCAAAGAGAAAGATGCTCAGTATGCTTTGACATTTCATCATGAATAGACTTACTAACGAGCAACGCTTGCAAATCATTGAATTTTATTACCAAAATCAGTGTTCGGTTCGAAATTTTGACAAATTTTGTTCAGCGATGAGGCTCATTTCTGGTTGAATGGCTACGTAAATATGCAAAATTGCCGCATTTGGAGTGAAGAGCAACCAGAAGCCGTTCAAGAACTGCCCATGCATCCCGAAAAATGCACTGTTTGGTGTGGTTTGTACGCTGGTGGAATCATTGGACCGTATTTTTTCAAAGATGCTGTTGGACGCAACGTTACGGTGAATGAACACATTTCGAACCGAACACTGATTTTGGTAATAAAATTCAATGATTTGCAAGCGTTGCTCGTTAGTAAGTCTATTCATGATGAAATGTCAAAGCATACTGAGCATCTTTCTCTTTGACACCATGTCTGAAATCCCACGTGATCTGTCAAATACTAATGCATGAAAATCCTAACCTCAAAAAAATCACCTTTTAGACCGAATTGGACCATACTTGGCGCAGTTGTTAAGAGTTATAATAGAACACTACATACAAAATTTCAGCCAAATCGGATCAAGAAGTCAAATCGGGAGATCGGTTTATATGGGATCTATATCAGGTTATAAACAGATTTAAACCGTATTTGCCACAGTTGTTGAAAGTCAAAACAGAACACTATGTGTCAAATTTCAGCTAAATCAAACAAAAATTGTAGCTTCCAGGGGCTCAGGAAGTCAAATCTGTAGATCGGTTTATATGGGAGCTATAGCAGGCTATAGGGCGATTTGGACCGTTCTAAGTACAGTTGTGGGGAGTCATAACAGAAAACTATGTGGAAAATTTCTGCCAAATCGGCTGAAAATTGAGGCTTCCAAGGGCTCAAGAAGTCAAATCGGAAGATCGGTGTATATGGGAGCTATATCAGATTCTTCACCAATTTGGACCGAATTTGGCACAGTTGTTGAGAGTCATAACAGAACACCATGTACAAAATTGGACAAAAATTGCGGCTTGTAAGGGCTTAAGAAATCAAATCGGGAGATGGGTTTATATGGGAGCTATATCAGGATATAGACCGCTTTGAGCCGTACTTGTTGTTCTAATTCGTAAAAGTGCGGCACGCGCAAAGTGTCAGCCATATCGGCTTCCAGGGGCTCAGGAAGTCAAATCGGGAGATCGGCTTATATGGGAGCTATATTAGGTTATAGACCGATTTGAATCGTACTTGGCACAGTTGTTAGAAGTCATAACGGAAAATTACATACAAAATTTCGGTCAAATCAGAAAAATTCGAATTCCAGTGGCTTAAGAAGTAAAATCGGGAGATCGGTTTATATGGGAGCTTTATATAAATCTGAACCGATATTGCCCATTTGCAATCCCCAACGACCTCCATCGATATAAAGTACTTTACTTACTTTAATCGGCTGTGGCAGAACATTTGTTCCACTAGCCGAACGTAGAATAGCGTTCCAAGCACCTCGATCTTCTGCGTTCATTCTAAAATCTCCGACACCAAGTTTTGAGGTGTCTCCCACCACTTGATCTTTCCATCGGGCTTTTGGTCTTCCCGGTTTGCGTTAACCACCGTGTTTGCCTTCAAAAGACTTCTTTGCTGGAGCTTCTTCATACATTCTGACAACATGACCTAGCCAACGCAGCCGCTGTAATTTGATGCCTGTAACTATGCTATCGTCGTCATACGTCGTCTATATTCTCTATTAACGCAAATTGGTCCATATATTTTACGAAGAATCTTTCTCTCAAACACTCCAAGCACTGCCTCATCTGCTTTCTCAAGTACCCATGCTTCAGAACCATATAACAGCACGGGTAGTATCAGTGTCTTGTATAGTGTAATCTACGTCTGGCGAGAGGTGGCCTTGTTTCCAAACTGCTTACTTAGTCCAAAGTAGCATCTGTTTGCCAGTATTATTATTCGCTTTATCTCAAAACTAGTGTCATTCGTTTCGGTTACGGCGGTGCCGAGGTAGATAAAGTTCCTGACTGTCTTATAGTTGTGGTTCCCAACTTTCTCCATTTTCTTTATCTGGTCGGTTGTGCAGGCCACCGTAGCGCAGAGGTTAGCATGTCCGCCTATGAAGCTGAACGCCTGGGTTCGAATCCAGGCGAGACCATCAGAAAAAATTTTCAGCGGTGGTTCTCCCCTCCCAATGCTGGCAACATTTCTGAGGTACTATGCCATGTAAAACTTCTCTCCAAAGAGGTGTCGCACTGCGGCACGCCGTTCGGACTAGGCTATAAAAAGGAGGCACTTTATCAATGAGCTTAAACATAAATCGGACTGCACTCGTTGATATGTGAGAAATTAGCCTCTGTTCGTTCCTTTGTGGAATGTTCATGGGCAAAATTTGCAATTTGGTCGCTTGTGCAAAGCTTTTTGGTAGTTTAAACCATCCATTTCGTCTTATCGCCATTTTCTGCCAGATCCATTTTCACTGACTCTCTTTCGATTCTTTCAAAGGCTGTAGTTACTACTTCCGGTGACCGACGAATGATATCGATGTCGTCGCCATAGATGAGTAGCATGTGTTCTCTTGTGATTAGTGTGCCATATCTATTCACATCTGCATCTCGTATAATCTTCTCCAACAGGATATTAAAGAGATCACACGATAGGCTGTCTCCTAGTCTGAAACCTCGTTTGGTATTAAATGGTTCGGAGAGATTCTTTCCTATTCTTACTGCGGAACGCGTATCAGCAAGTTTCATCCTGCAGTCTTATTAACTTTGCAGGAATACCAAACTCAGACAAGGATTGAAATACCTTTGAACGTAATAGGGTATCGAAAACGGCTTTGTAGTCAACAAAGAGTAGGTAGGTGTTGATTTGTTCTTCTCAGGTCTTTTCCAGGATTTGTCGAAGTGTAAATTGTTAAGATGCAGCTGCCATATAGACCGAATTTCGGCTTGACTTCTTAAGCCTTTACTAGCCGCTATTGTTAACCGATTTCCAAACCTTCACTCAACGGTTAATTAGAATAAAAGTCAAAAAACGTCTCATGCGACTTAAAAATGTTTTGTGTCCAAAATCGACAACAACACTTTTCTCACATGCACTGTACTCTACTAAAATAGCCAAAATGAAAACCGCACAAAAAATTACAAAAGTTCCAGTGTCATAAGGCAAAAAAAAAAAACAAAAATACACATCACCACCACATAAATGATGACAATGCCACACAGGGATGAATGAAGGGGGGAAAAAGTAAAATCCTGTATAATAGGCTGTAAAACGTAACAATGAAGACAAAGGCATAGCTTAGTTGGCTACAGCTACGTTGACATGCAAGACAACACACTAAACGAACTGTCTTAACGGACAAAGAACTTGTCATAGCACCCCCAAATTGGTATGCCTAATGGAAATGCCATTGTCGTTGCCTGCACTCCATCAAGGCAAGCTGAAATTACTCTGCGTCCATTACACTTGACTTTTTCCAAGGCGGGCGACAATGGCGGCAGTTTATGCTGTGAAAACTTTAAAATTCCTTCCCTCAATTGATGATGGCATATTTTTTTAAAATTGAGTTTGGTTTACATTTCGTCATTTTCGTGCTTTCATTCTCTCCTATTAGCTTGGTGCTGTAGAAAATGTTTTTATGGCATCAAGTGGCACTAGAAGAAAATGGAGAAAAACTCGAATGGATTGTTTTTTTTTCTTTTTTTTGCTTAGAAAAATCAAAATAATGGACTTTTTGTTTTGGCTTGCTGTAGAAATCCAAATGAACAAATGGATGTGGAAGAAAATACCAACAAAAGATTTCACAAGACTGCTAAACAGAGCTCTTGAAGTGTGCTTTGGAAGAATGAATTTCCAGCAAAGAAAACCCTATATTGTTCCCAAGGTTCACAACTGAAATACCTGAATCAGAATTTGACAATGATTTTTAAGGAAGTTTAAAGAGAATAAGAAAATATTTTGAATATTAAATAGTCATATTCCACAGGTTGGAAAGAAGGGTAGGAAAAAACATGCGGCATAATGATTAAAACTCTCTTGACGAGAATGAGGATGAGAGACGTTCCAACACTTGTTTTGTGCATGTTCCGGTTTACAGGGGCACATGGCTTCCATCTGGGGAAAGTGTTTCAAATCCGATCTGGGCGATCTTGCAGACGTATTTCCAGGAGGTGTTCTCAAAATCGTAAACAAGAAGGGATGATTTCGTCAGTAGGCACGATGAAATCTTACTCTGGCTATCACGTTTGGAAGTGGAACGGAAGCACTAAACTTGCCATAGGAAAAAGGGAAGAGTTAACTAGAAAATTTGTAAGATCTTAGGACCAAGGGCGTATTGTTGGGCCCATAAAATTGGTCGCTAGCATGAGGAGGCGATTATCGATCCCAAGCGTAAAATAAAACAAGTAAAAGCGACCGGGCCGAATCTTGGGAACTCACCACCATAGATTCTGCTAAAAATTTATACAAAAACTTCTCAGATAATGTAGCAGTTGTCAAGGAAAGCGTTGTGCAAAATTTAGGCAAGATTGGTCAAACAATGCGCTTCCAGTGGCTTTTGGGGTGAAAATCTGGCCATCATACATATATGACAGCTATATCTAAATCTGGGCCGATTTCTATAAAATTCACCTGTTATATTGAGAGTCAAGAGAAAATCCCTCCTGCCAGGTTTCGAGAAAATCGGGTTACAAATGACCATTTTATTGCATTATTACTGGAAATCGGACGAACATATATATGGGAGCTATATCTAAATCTGAACCGATTTTGACCACACTCTACGTACATTGTGGCAGTCGTCGAGGAAAGAGTTGTGCAATATTTTGTCAAGATTGGTCAATAAATGTGCTTGCAGTGGCTTTAGGAGTGAAAATCGGGCGATATATATACATGACAGCTATATCTAAATCTGAACCGATTTCCATGAAATTCACCAGTAATATTGAGAGTCGTAAAAAAATCCCTCCTGCCAAATTTCGAGAGAATCGGTTTAGAAATGACCATTTTATTGCATTATTCTTAAAATCGGACGAACATATATATGGGAGCTATATCTAAATCTGAACCGATTTTCATGAAATTCACCAGTAATGTCGATAGTCGTAAAAAAATCCTTCCTGCCAAATATATATACATGACAGCTATATCTAAATCTGAACCGATTTCCATGAAATTCACCAGTAATGTCGAGAGTCGTAAAAAAATCCCTCCTGCCAAATTTCGAGAGAATCGGTTAAGAAATGACCATTTTATTGCATTATTACTTAAAATCGGACGAACATATATATGGGAGCTATATCCAGATCTGAACCGATTTTTTCCAATTTCAATAGGCTTCGTCTCTAGGCCGAAAAACATGCCCATAGCAAATTTTAAGACGATCGGATGAAAACTGCGTCCTGCACATTGTACACAAATTAACATGGACAGACGGACGGACAGTCGGACGAACAGTCGGACGGACAGTCGGACGGACAGACGGACGGACAGACGGACGGACGGACGGACGGACAGACGGACGGACAGACAGACGGACGGACAGACGGACGGACAGACGAACGGACAGACGGACGGACAGACGAACGGACAGGCGGACGGACAGACAGACGGACGGACAGACGGACAGACAGACAGACGGACGGACATGCCTAAATCGAATCAGAAAGTGATTCTGAGTCGATCGGTATACTTATCAATGGGTCTATCTCTCATCCTTACAAACTAATTCACTAAGTTATAATACCCTGTACCACAGTAGTGGTGTAGGGCATAATATATTTAGTTGAGGTGCATAATTTCATTCTTCATACCAAACCAGCAAAAATTAAAGCTTCTAGGAAGCAAACAAGTTGACCAAGATACTGGTTTACATGGGAAATATATCAGGTTATAGACTGATTTGGACCGTAATTGGCACAATTTTTGAAGTCTTAACAGAACGTATGCAAAATTTCAGACAAATCAGACAAAAATTACGGCTTGTAAGGACTCAAGAAACCAAATCGGGAGATCGGTTTATATGGGGGCTATATCAGGTTATAGACCGATTCGGACCGTAATTGGCACAGTTGTTGGAAGTCATTACACCACAATACATGCTCAATTTCAGCCAAATCGGAAAAAATTGTGGCTTGTTAGGGCTCAAGAAGTAGAAGCGGGAGATCGGTTTATATGGGAGCTATATCGGGTTATAGAACGATTTGGACCGTATTTGCCACAGTTGTTGGAAGTCAATACACAACAATACATGCTCAATTTCAGCCAAATCGGAAAAAAAAAATTATGGCTTGTTAGGGCTCAAGAAGTCGAAGCGGGAGATCGGTTTATATGAGAGCTACAATATATCAGGTTATAAACCGATTTAAACCGTACTAAGCACAGTTGAAAGTCACAACAGAACACTACATGCAAAATTTCAGCCAAATCGGACAAAAATTGCTTCTTACAGGAGCTCAAGAAATCAAATCGGAAGATAGGTTTATATGGGAGCTATATCGAAATCTGTACCGATATGGCCCATTTACAATCCCCAACGACCTACATCAATATTAAGTGTTGGTGCAAAATTTTAAGCGGCTAGCCTTGCGGGTTCAACCGCTTTCGTAATTTCGACAAACGGACGCAAGGATGGACAAACGGACTTGGCTAGATCGACTAAGGGCATCGAGACGATCAAGAATGTATATACTTTATGGGGTTTAAGACGAATACTTCGAGGTATAACAAACGGAATGACAAGACTAGTATACTCCCATCCTAGAGTAGGGGGTATAAAAAAACAAGTAGGTTAGGTTTAAGTGACAGTCTGCTATCAGACTCACTTAGCCTTTTTAGTTCATTGTGGTACCTCAGGAACAGAAGAAGCAAGATGCTTTCTAGTTCCTACCGTTGAATCATCCTGATCGCTTTAAAAAGCGCAACAACTTGCAAATGTTCACATCCGCTAAATCAAACATGTTCTCAAAGAAATAAGAACCTTAAGTGGAACTTCTTCTGCCTGTAAGTGCGGGACACACATAGTCGCTTCTTCCTCGACGTCCTCACAGCTTCAGCAAAAGTCGTTACTTACAACCATCAGATTGTCAGCATGTTAACCTATCAGACAGCTACCCGTCATGAAGGAAACAATGGCTGAGACATCTATTCTAGCCAGCGACTGAAAACCTCTTCAAGTCTAGATTAGGCCACATAATTTTAGAAGGTTCACAATCCTCACTTATGTGAACATCTGCCATTCGTTGATTTTTGGGCCTGATGTGATGTGGCTTAAGGCATACCCCCTTCGGATATTTTTCAATTTGTTTGGGGGTTTTTTTAAACCTATATAAATTCAGCTTTTATGGGCTCAAGACCCTTAATCGGTAGATCGCTCTTAGTGGCGGCTACATCTAAATATTGGATTGCCCAAAAAGTAATTGCGGATTTTTCATATAGTCGGCGTTGACAAATTTTTTCAACGGCTTGTGACTCTGTAATTGCATTCTTTCTTCTGTCAGTTATCAGCTGTTACTTTTAGCTTGCTTTAGAAAAAAGTGTAAAAATAGTATATTTGATTAAAGTTCATTCTAAGTTTTATTAAAAATGCATTTACTTTCTTTAAAAAAAATCCGCAATTACTTTTTGGGCAACCCATATTTGAGCATCATATCCAGTGGCTTAAAACAAATCACTCTTTCAAATATTAGCGAAATCGGACAATAATTGCAGCTTTTATGGGCTTAAGACTCTTAATCGACAGATCGATCTATTTCAAGTTTTATCGAAATCGGATAATAATTGCGGCTTTTATGGGCTTATGTGACAGCTATATCTAAATATAGTCCGATCGGAATCATATTTTAGTCGGATGTCGGGAGGCTTAAAAAAATTAATGTTTCAAGTTTCGGAAAAATCCGGAAAAAATGCGTCTTTTAAGGGCCTAAGACCCTTTATCGGCAGATCGCTCTATATGGCCGTGCTAAACTGTGGATACCCACCACCAAGGATAAATTAACCATCCTCGTCTGTAACAACTCACTACCATATCCATAGTTATATGCAAATGGTGGTGGTCTGCATCATATTGGATTCAGGTCCCTAGAACCTTGCATTAAGTCACAGTTATAGCAAAGTTGGGCAATAAATCCGCTTTTTATGGGATTATGGGTAGCTATATTAAAGTATAGTCCGAACTGGTCCATACACTGGTTTGATATGGGCTTAAGACCCTCAATCGGCATATTGGTCTATATGGCATCTATATCTAAATATATACCGATCTAAATCGTGTTTGAGTCGTATATTTGGAGGCATTAATCAACTCACTATTTTAAATTTCAGCGCAAGCTGATAATATCTGGGCTCCTATAGACTTAAGACCCTAAATCAGCAGATCGATCTATACATGGAAGATATATCTAAATATAGTGTGATCTGAACAATATTTGGGTCGGATGTCGGGAGGCTTAAAACAACTCAGTATCTCAAATTTCATCGAAATTGGGTGATAAATAAAGCTTATATGGGCTTCAGACCCTTAATCGGCAGATCGGTCTATACGACAGCTATAACGCAATATGGTCGGTTTTGGCCGGTTCAAGAACTTAACCTGCGAACAGCAAAAAGGCGTATCTGTGCCAAATTTCAGCTCAATCTGTCAATTTTTGAAAACTGTAGACTGATTACAACAGACGGACGGACTGACACACGGAAATCGTTAAATTGCATTAATATTTACGACGAGTTAATGAATGATTTTTATACCATCCACCATAGGATGGGGGTATGCTATTTTATGCTATCGTCATTATGCGTCTGAGACCCCATAAAGTATATATATTCTTGATCGTTATGACATTTTAAGTCGAACTTGCCATGTCCGTTCGTCCGTCTGTCTTTTGAAAGCACGCTAACTTCCAAAGGAGTAAAGCTAGCCGCTTGAAACTTTGCACAAATACTTCGTGTTAGTGTAGGTCGGTTGCAATTGTAAATGGGCCAAATCGGTTCATGTTTTGATATAAACCGATTTTGGGTCTTGACTTCTTGAGCCTCTAGAGGGCGCAATTCTTATCCGATTAGAATGACATTTTGCACGACGTATTTCGCTGTGACTTCCAATAACTGTGCAAAGTTCGGTTCAAATCGGTCCATAACCTGATATAGCTGTCATATAAACCGATCTTTGGACTTGACTTCTTGAGCCTCTAGAGGGCGCAATTCTTATCCGATTGGAATGAAATTTTGCACGACGTGTTTTATTATGATAGCCAACAAATGTACTAACTAAGGTTCAAATCGATCAATAACCCGATATAGCTGCCATATAAACCGATCTTGAATCTTGATTTCTTGAGCCTATAGAGGGCGCAATTCTTATCAGATTATAATGACATTTTGCACGACGTGTTTTATTATGATATCCAACAACTGTACTAACTATGGTTCGAATTGGTCCATAACTTGATGTAGCTGTCATATAACCGATCTTGGGTCTTGACTTCTTGAGCCTCTAGAGAGCGCAATTCTTATCCGATTAGAATGACATTTTGCACAACGTGTTTCGCTGTGACTTCCAATAACTGTGCAAAGTTCGGTTAAAATCGATCAATAACCCGATATAGCTGCCATATAAACCGATCTTGGGTCTTGACTTCTTGAGCCTCTAGAGGGCGCAATTCTTATTCGATTAGAATGACATTTTGCACGACGTGTTTTATTATGATATCCAACAACTGTACTAACTATGGTTCGAATTGGTCCATAACCTGATATAGCTGTCATATAACCGATCTTGGGTCTTGACTTCTTGAGCCTCCAGAGGGCGCAATTCTTAGCCGATTGCAATGAAATTTTGCACGACGTGTTTCGCTATGGTTTCCAACAATTGTGCTAAGTATGGTTAAAATCGGTTCATAACCTGATATAGCTGCCATATAAACCGATCATGGGTCTTGATTTCTTGAGCCTCTAGAGGGCGCAATTCTTATCCGATTGGAATGAAATTTTGCACGACGTGTTTCGCTATAGTTTCTAACAACTGTGCTAAGTATGGTTCAAATCGGTCCATAACCTGATATAGGTGCCATATAAACCGATCTTGGGTCTTGACTTCTTGTGCCTCTAGAGGGCGCAATTATTATCCGATTGGAATGAAATTTTGCACGACAGGTTTTATTATGATATCCAACAACTGTTCTAACTAAGGTTCAAATCGATCAATAACCCGATATAGCTGCCATATAAACCGATCTTGGGTCTTGACTTCTTGAGCCTCTAGAGGGCGCAATTCTTATCCGATTAGAATGAAATTTTGCACGACGTGTTTCGCTATGGTTTCCAACAACTGTCCTAAGTATGGTTCAAATCGGTCCATGTTTTGATATAGCTGCCATATAAACCGATCTTGGGTCTTGACTTCTTGTGCCTCTTGAGGGCGCAATTCTTATCCGATTGGAATGAAATTTTGCACAACGTGTTTTGTTATGATATCCAACAACCGTGCCAAGTATGGTTCAAGTCGGTCCATAACCTGATATAGCTGTCATATAAACCGATCTTGGGTCTTGACTTCTTGAGCCTCTAGAGGGCGCAAATTTTATCCGATTTGAATGAATTTTTGCACGATGTGTTTTGTTATGATATCCAACAATTGTGCTAAGTATGGTTCAAGTCGGTCCATAACCTGATATAGCTGTCATATAAACAGATCTTGGGTCTTGACTTCTTGAGCTTCTAGAGGGCGCAATTCTTATCCGATCAGAATGAAATTTTGCACGACGCGGTTTGTTATGATATCCAACAACTGTGCCAAGTATGGTTCAAATCGGTCCTTAACCTGATATAGCTGCCATATAAACTGATCTTGACTTCTTGAGCTTCTAGAGGTCGCAATTATTATCCGCTTTGCCTGAAATTTTGTACAACGGATCCTCTCATCAACGTACGTATTTATTATGGTCTGAATCGGTCTATAGCCTCATACAGCTCCCATATAAATCGATCTATCTATTTCACTTCTTGAGCACCACAAGGGCGCAATTCTTATTCGAATTGGCCGACATTTTACACAGGTCTCCAACATATAATTTAATTGTGGTCCGAACCGGACCATATCTTGATATCGCTCTAATAACAGAGCAAATCTGTCCTTTTATCCTTTTTTTGCCTAAGCAGAGATAGCGGGAAAAAAAAAACTCGAAAAATGCGATCCATGGTGGAGGGTATATAAGATTCGGCCCGGCCGAACTTAGCACGCTCTTACTTGTTTGATATATATACAGTGCTTATAAGTAAAGGGTGATTTTTTTGAGGTTAGGATTTTCATGCATTAGTATTTGACAGATCACGTGGGATTTCAGACATGGTGTCAAAGAGAAAGATGCTCAGTATGCTTTGACATTTCATCATGAATAGAGTTACTAACGAGCAACGCTTGCAAATCATTGAATTTTATTACCAAAATCAGTGTTCGGTTCGAAATGTGTTCATTCACCGTTCAGCGATGAGGCTCATTTCTGGTTGAATGGCTACGTAAATAAGCAAAATTGCCGCATTTGGAGTGAAGAGCAACCAGAAGCCGTTCAAGAACTGCCCATGCATCCCGAAAAATGCACTGTTTGGTGTGGTTTGTACGCTGGTGGAATCATTGGACCGTATTTTTTCAAAGATGCTGTTGGACGCAACGTTACGGTGAATGAACACATTTCGAACCGAACACTGATTTTGGTAATAAAATTCAATGATTTGCAAGCGTTGCTCGTTAGTAAGTCTATTCATGATGAAATGTCAAAGCATACTGAGCATCTTTCTCTTTGACACCATGTCTGAAATCCCACGTGATCTGTCAAATACTAATGCATGAAAATCCTAACCTCAAAAAAATCACCCTTTATTTGGTCCAAATCGGAACATATTTCGATATTACTGCTATGGGACGTAAGGTATGACATTTTCACCGAATTTTTATGAAAGGTGGTTTACCCGAGGTGGTGGGTATCCAAAGTTCGCCTCGGCCGAACTTAACGTATTTTTACTCGTTTTCAATGCCAACACAGTTTGAAATTAACGCTAGTCTTATTCCTTGAAATTTAATAAAAATATATCCTAAAAACTAGACCATTACGCTTATCTCTTAATCGCAAAGTGCAGACTCACGTTTTTCCCAGCCTGCCGTTTCTTCTTTTAGATATCCCACCCCCCACTAAAAAACTGTTGGCTATTTACTGCTGTTTTACTTTTAAGCTCCTTTCTGAAATCTGATAACATTAGCTGGGCCTTTTTGTGTTTTGTTTCTGTTTCGGTTAGTGTTGTGGTGTTGTGTTGGGGTCTTAATTTATTTATTCAATATTTCATCTGTCTGTCTCTTCTCGATTTCTTTTGGTGCTTTGGCATTTTCTTCAATTTAGGTTGATGGCGTCGTTATACGTCCCGGCCATTCCAATCTCGATATCGATGATTTAATGACACGCAGTACCAAACGTTCCTCATCGGATGGCGGTGGCGGTTCCTCAGGCGGCGGTGGCGGAAATTATGGCAATGGCGGCGGTGGCGGCTATTTCAATGGTGGCGGTCCTGGCGGCGGTAATGGCTTTGGCGGCATGGTTGCCGGTCATTATGATGTCCTGTTCGGTGTGGTCACTGGTGAATCGATATGGCGTTTCAGTGCCCATGACATACAGAATGGCTTTGAGGGCGAGAGACGTGATAAAATTATTAGGACTTATGTTCGTAATGCCTACAATTATCATCTCAACGAAATATTCTTTACGGTAAGTAGACGACAATATCATTAACCAGAATTTTTCCTATTTTCTTTGCTATATGTAAAAATTTATGTGTGTGTGTGTGTGCGCGCGAACGCTCGTGTGCTTTGAAAAGATGATTCTCCTTCCGGGAAGGATATTTGGCATGAATAATCCTTAAAAATGTAATGAGAAAAAAAATTCGCAAAACAAGAAATGATGATTAAGCTTAAAAACTAGACGTAAACAAAAAACAAATAACTTTGGATTTTTTATTTTCTAAGAAAAAAAAAGTAGAAATGGATAAACAAAGCCAAGGCCAGGAGGTTGTATGCTCTCTCTAAGCGCTTGTACAACTCTGAGTGCTCTTTCGGGTCCTTAGTGGGACCATGAGCACTCTTTTTTTGGGCTGTGCTCTCATCCACCATACAAAACTAGACACAAGGTATTTAAATTTGGAACTTTTGATTTGGTTTTTGGAACATGTCTATGGGACATTGGACAATATTCTGTCAGGTGGCTTGACTGATTTACGTCGTGACGGCCGATCTACGTGACCGAGTTATTTTGGTGAAGGCGAAGGAACAGAACGCGTATATGGTGGCTCCTTGTCAAAGGTACCCTGGGTAAAACAACGACTGTTATTGCTAAAGGTACGTGATTCAATCACGGCGTGATTGAGGCGCCAGGACACTGCGACATGTGTGTAAACAAACAGAAAGTACTCTTTATCAATGGCTCCGATGCTACTGTGGCTGAGCATCACAGGGCGAATTGGTACCTACTATGATTATAGTGATTTGATTCACTTATGGTTCGTGATTCACTCACGGCGTGATTGAGGCGCCAGGACACCGTGACATGTGTGTAAACAAATGGAAAGTACTCCTTATCAATGGCTCCAACGCTACTGTGGCTGAGCATCACAGGACGAATTGCGGCCTACTATGATTATAGTGATTTGACTCACTTATGGTTTGTGATTCACTCACGGCGTGATTGAGGCGCCAGGACACCGTGACATGTGTGTAAACAAACTGAAAGTACTCTTTATCAATGGCTCCAACGCTACTGTGGCTGAGCATCACAGGGCGTATTGCGGCCTACTATGATTATAGTGATTTGACTCACTTATGGTTTGTGATTCACTCACTGCGTGATTGAAGCGCCAGGACACCGTGACATGTGTATAAACAAACGGAAAGTACAATGGCTCCGACGCTACTGTGGCTGAGCATCACAGGACGAATTGGTACCTACTATGATTATAGTGATTTGATTCACTTATGGTTTGTGATTCACTCACGGCGTGATTGAGGCGCCAGGACACCGTGACATGTGTGTAAACAAACTGAAAGTACTCTTTATCAATGGCTCCAACGCTACTGTGGCTGAGCATCACAGGGCGTATTGCGGCCTACTATGATTATAGTGATTTGACTCACTTATGGTTTGTGATTCACTCACGGCGTGATTTAGGCGCCAGGACACCGTGACATGTGTGTAAACAAACTGAAAGTACTATTTATCAATTGCTCCGACGCTACTGTGCTGAGCATCACAGGACGAATTGCGCCCTATTATAATTATAGTGATTTGATTCACTTATGGTTTGATTGAAGCACGAAGGGCCCGGGGGTGTGCATGTGGACGAAAGAAACGTACGCGTGAACAATGTGTAGGGGTCTTTTTGTCTAAGGGACATAAGGCACTAGGACACCTAGATAGTTGTATGGACAGACGGAAAGTACGCTCGAGCAATGGCTCCTGTGTGGAGATGTGCATGTAAGTGATTTTTCACTCACGGTCACTCGCGCTCAGGAGGAAAAAAGGTTGCTCACGCACGACTTCTTTATGTCGAATCACGTTTAGGCTGACTCACGAAACAACAATTTTATTCACGCACGCTAACGCACAACTCACGAGGCACTCACGAAACACTAACCTCACGACTCTCGAGACAATCACGACTCACGGTCACGCACGATTACGTGAATCGATTTTGATCTTTCTTGCGGATTACGTAACTCACGCGTATATAGGACAACTCACGTGAGTACATGCACTCTTTTACTCCTGTGTATGAGGGAGACTGGGCGTTAAGCTCGATTATGGTTAAAGCGACTTGATTCACTCTTGGGTTGACTGAGACAAAAGGACACCTTAACGGGTGTGTTTTTAAACGCAAAATACTCCCAATCAATGGGGCAGTGGCTGCAGTGCTTAAGGGACACTGGGTGTTAAGCTGGCTATAATAGTCACAGAGACGTGATTCACTCACGGCGTGACTAGAACACCAAGAGTAGGTGTGGCTTCTGTGTCTAGGGGGTCACTGAACATTAGCTATTTTTGTAACAGTAACTCAATCGCTCACGTCGTAATTGAGACATTAGAACACCGGGACGTGTGCTTAGAGGGAAATTTTGTATGTTTGAGGAACGTGAATTACCCACGACTAGCTGGAGGCACTAAATCACCGGGACGTATGTGTAGACAGATGAACCGAACGGCTTCTATGTCTGAGGGCCACTTGGGTAAATTCTGGCCATAAGTTTACAAAGACGTGATTTACTCACGGCATGATTGGGGCACTAGGACACCGGAACGAATGTGTAGACAAATGGGAAATAAGCGCAAACAATGGCTTAGTGGACCCTGTGTCTGAGGAACACCTGGCAAAACTGAGGCTGTTACAGAGACGTGATTAATTCACGGCACAGTTAAGGCACTGGGACGTGAATGTAGATGGGCGGTAAGTACACGCGATCATTGTAACACCCCTCTGTGTATGAAGGAGACTGGTCGTAAAGCTCGAATATTATGTAAGCGACGTGATTAACTCTTGGGATGATTGAGGCAAAAGTACACCGAAACGGGTGTGTATTCAGAAAAAAGTACTCGCAATCAATAAGGGCAGTGGCTCCAGTGCTTTAGGGGTACTGGGTGTTAAGCTGGCTATAATAGTCACCGAGACGTGATTCACTCACGGCGTGACTAGGACACCAAGAGTGGGTGTGGCTTTTGTGTCTTAGGGTCACCGGACATTAGCCATTTTAGTTACAGGGAATCATTCGTTCACGTCGTAATTGAGACATTAGGACACTTGGACGAGGGAAGTTTTCTCGATCTGAGGGATGTGAATTATCCACGAGGAGGTTGAGGGACGTATGTGTGGACGAGACGTATGTGAGGACGGGACGTATGTGTGGACGGGACGTATGTGTGGACGGGACGTATGTGTGGAAGGGACGTATGTGTGGACGGGACGTATGTGTGGACGGGACGTATGTGTGGACGGGACGTATGTGTGGACGGGACGTATGTGTGGACGGGACGTATGTGTGGACGGGACGAATGTGTGGACGGGACGTATGTGTGGACGGGACGTATGTGTGGACGGGACGTATGTGTGGACGGGACGTATGTGTGGACGGGACGTATGTGTGGACGGGACGTATGTGTGGACAGATGAAACGTACGGCTCCTGCATCTGACCGTAAGGTTATAAAGACGTGATTCACTCACGGCATGATTGAGGCACTAAGACATCGGGATGGATGTGTAGACAAATGGGAAATGAGCGCAAACAATGACTCAGTGGTTCGTGTGTCAGAGGAACACCTGCAAACTGTGGCTGTTAAGAAGACGTGATTAATTCACAGAGCGATTAAGGCACCGGGACGTGTGTGTAGAGAGACGGTATTGGATCATTGTACCACCCCTCTAGCACAAGAGCCACTAGCAAAAGTCCTGTAGACGAGTATATAGGACGTAGCGTATACTGGGACTTAGGAAGCATGACTTCGGACAGCTGATAAATATCCCGATTAGTCACTGCACCGTTAGATCGTGACGTCGCGCTGAACGCAGACTTATGCAGGATGTGCAAATACGAGGAAGAGTTAATAAAAGTCCTGATTAGTTATTGCAATGTAAAGTCTTTGACGTCGCGCTGGTTTCCCTAGTTTTCTGTCTTATGTTAAATAGTTTTTTTTTTTTATTTCTGCTGTCTAACACGGTTGTGTACATCTGCCTGGGCTTCTCCGCTTTCTTTTTATATTCTCCATCATAGGACGGGGGGTAAAAGAATTTCTTCATTCCGTTTGTAGTACATCGCAATATTGATCTGACACCCTTGATCGTCTTGATATTCTATGTCGATCTAGCCATGTCCGTCCGTCCGTCTGTCGACTTTCGAAGGAGTAAAGATAGGCGCTTGTAATTTTACGCAAATACTTCTTATTAGTGTAGGTCGGTTGGGATTGTAAATGGACCAAATCGTTCATGTTTTGATATAAATGCCATATAAACCAATTTTGGATCTTCACTTCTTGAGCCACTAGAGGGCGCAGGCATTAATCGATTTGACTGATATTTTGCACGAAGTGTTTTGTTAAGACTTCTAACAACTGTGCTAAGTATGGTTCAGATCAAATCGGTTCAGAACCGGATATACCTCCCATATAAACCAATCTCGAATCTTCACTTCCTGAGCCGCTAGAGGGCGCAATTATTATCAAATTTTAATGAAATTTAGCAAGAAGTGTTTTGATTTGACCATTAACAATTGTGCCAAGTGTGTTTT
>NC_081553.1:188796010-188838510 GCF_963082655.1 Stomoxys calcitrans
CCTACTCACTGTTTCAAATTTCAGCGAAATCGGATAAAAAATAAAGTTTTCATGGCCTTCAGACCCTTTTATCGGGGAGATCGGTCTATATGGCAGCTATATCTAAATATAGTCTGATCTGAACCCTAATTAGGTCAGATGTCGGAAGGCTTAAAATAACCCACTGTTTCAAATTTCAGCGAAATCGGATAATTAATAAAGCTTTTATGGACGTCAGACCCATTATCGGGAGATTGGTCTATATGGCAGCTATATCTAAATATAGTCCGATCTGAACCATATTTAGGTCGGGTGTCAGGAGGCTAAAAATAACTCACTTTTTCAAATTTCAGCAAAATCAAATGAAAAATAAAGTTTTTATGGGCATTAGACCTTTATCGGCAGATCGGTCTCTAAAGCAGCTTATATCTTAATATACAATAGTCCGATGTAATCCATATTTAGGTCAGATGTCAGGAGGCTGTTTTAAATTTCAGCGAAATCGAAATCATAGCTCAGCATTAGTAGTCGGAAGTCATAGTAAAGCACCTGATGCAAAATTTCAGCCAAATCGGATAAGAATTGAGCCCTCTAGCGGCTCAAGAAGTCAAGATCAAAATGTGGACCAACATAGCCCATTTACTCACCCAGACCGACCTACACTAATAAGAAGTATTTGTGCAAAATTTCAAGCGGCTAGCTTTACTCCTTCGGAAGTTAGCGTGCTTTACTATTTATATACTTTATGGGGTCCTAGATAAATATTTCGAGAGTTACAAACAGAATGACGAAATACAATTAGTATACCCCCATCCTATGGTGGAGGGTCTAAAAATGAATTTGTGTTTGTTTGACGGTTTGTTGGTTTGTTCCATATAGACTCAAAAACGGCTGAACCGATTACTTTGAAATGTTCACAGATTGTGTAGGTTGGTCTGGAGGGAAACATAAGCTATATAATTTTTTGATATCGGGAGGGGGTGGACCCTCCCCCTTACCCCAAAAGTAGTATCCAAAAATAAAAGTGAAGCGATCGGGGACAATATGAGATTCAAATGAAAGTTATTCAAGAGTAGAGTACGAATTTCATAATAAAAGTTTCCAAGGGTCCAAGTACCTGGGGGTCCGCCCCTGCCCCAAAACCCCTTTAAATAGATTTATTTAACGATCATGACAATATGGGCCTGGAATGAAAGGTATTCGGGAGTAGATTGCGAATATAGTCAGGAAGAAGAAATATGCTTAATAATTGGTTGATATCGGAAGGGGGCGGACTCTCCCCTTTACCCCAAAAATACTACCCAAAATCACAAGTGAACCGATAAAGACAATATGGATATCAAATGAAAAGTATTGAAGAGTAGAATACGAATATGGTGCCCAGGAAGTCGCCCTAAACTCAAAATATCTAAAAACAGAAAAATTGGTTGTCCATGTCAATAGGGGGCTTAAATGAAAGGTATTTGGGAGAAGATTACGAATCTGATTTACAAAATCAGATCGAGTTGTAGGTAGTCACCCCACCCCCTAAAAACTCCCAAATGGGCATATGGCCCATCATGACTATATGAGACTCGCTTTGTTTGTTCCGTATAATCAAAACAGGGAAACATAGATTATATAATTTTTAGATATCGGATGGTGGCTCACCCTCTCCCTTACACCGTAAACGCCACCCAAAATCAAAAGAGAACTGATGGGCACAATATTGGTATCCAATAAAAGGTATTGGAGACTAGAAAATAACTATCATATTAAAATTTGAGTCCAAGTACCCAGCAGTCCGCCACAACCCAAAAACACCACAACCCAGAAATATTCGACGTTCCTATCAATATGGGACTCAAATGAAAAGTATCCGGCAGTAGATTACAAATATAGCATAAAACATTAGGTCCAAGTAATGGGGAGGTTGCCTCACCCCCAAATACCCTCAAATGGGCATATCAGCCGACCATGGCTATATAGGATACAAATGAAAGATATTTGGGAGTAGATTAAAAGTATGACATTAAAATTAGCTAATTTTGGCGTACCCCCAAAATTAGCTTTCAATTTTGGGGGTACGCCTTAAATCACCCCTTAAACTGAACTTCATTTCCGACAATAGCAGTATGGAGCTTAAATAAACGGTATTTGGGAGTAAAGAACGAATTTCATATCTCCCCAGCCCCAAAACACCCTCCAAACGGTTCATGCTTACCCACCATGGCAAAATGGGGTGCAGAGCAAAGAGATTTTGGAGTGGACATGAATTTGATATCAATATTTGACTTGAAATGTCACCCCTAAAAAGCAAATCTCATTACCCTATTTTTAAAATAACAGATCTCGGAGATTGGTAATGCGATTAGTTCGAAATATTTTGCACTCTAACAATCACCAAAAAAAAAACATGATTTCTATTATTGGAGACGGGTGCCGCGGGGACAGCCCAAAACCCGCCAAATGGATATGTAAACCAATCACGACAATAAAGAGCCCAGGAACCGAGCAGGGGCAAAATTTATACATCAATGAGTGCTTTCCGATTCAAGTTGAGTTTATCAACGATAAGGGGCGTCTTTTTTATAGCCGAGTCCGTACGGTGTGCCGCAGTGCGATACCTCTTTGGGGAGAATTTTTTACATGACCATGTATGGTATGGTACCTCGCAAATGTCGCCAGCATTAAGAGGGGATAACCACCGCTTATGCCGCGTGCCGGATGCCGCGGGGGACAGCCCAAAACCCGCCAAATGGATATGTAAACCAATCACGACAATAAAGAGCCCAGGAACCGAGCAGGGGCAAAATTTTCATACATCATTGAGTGCTTTCCGATTCAAGTTGAGTTTATCAACGATAAGGGGCGTCTTTTTTATAGCCGAGTCCGTACGGTGTGTGGCAGTGCGAACCTTCTTTGGGGAGAATTTTTTACATGACCAGCGGTGGTGATAACCACCGCTTTAAATTTTGGATTCGAACGCAGGCGTTCAGTGTCATAGGCGGACAAAGGCTACAGTAGCACGATATCCATATTCAGGGTGAAGTGTCCCCATCCTGAATTGATAAAGAAGGCGCAGCGGAGCAGGCCCTGTCCAGCTAGTTTCATATAAAGTTAAGCCCTAATTTTAAAACAAGTAAAAGCGTGCTAAGTTCGGCCGGGCCGAATCTTATATACCTTCCAGCATGGATCGAATTTGTCAAGTTCCTTAACCGCCATCTCTTCTTAGGCAAAAAAGGATATAAGGAAAGATTTGCTCTGCTATTAGAGCGATATTAAGATATGGTCCGGTTTGGACCACAATTAAATTATATGTTGGAGACCTGTGTAAAATGCAGCCAATTCGAATAAGAATTGCGCCCTTTGAGGGCTCAAGAAGTAAAATAGAGAGCTCGATTTATTACACGTATGTTGATGGTCATGAGAGGATCCGTTGCACAAAATTTCAGGCAAATCGGATAATAATTGCGACCTCAAATTGCGAAGTCAAAATCCCAGATCGGTTTATATGGCAGCTATATCACATTTGTCACAGTTGGTGAAAGTTAGAATAAAATACGTCATGCAAAATTTCAGCCAAATCGGATAGGAATTGCGCACTCTAGAGGCTTAAGAAGTCAAGATCCCAGATCGGTTTATATGACAGCTATATCAGGTTATGGACCGATTTAGACCATACTTGGCACAGTTGTTGGATATCATAACAAAACACATCGTGCGAAATTTCATTCCAATCGGATAAGAATTACGCACTCTAGAGGCTCAAGAAGTCAAGACCCAAGATCGGTTTATATGACAGCTATATCAGGTTAGGGACCGATTTGAACCATAGTTGACACAATTGTTGGATATCAAAACATGGACCGATATGGCCCATTTACAATGCCAACCGACCTACAATAATAAGAAGTATTTGTGCAAAATTTCAAGCGGCTAGCTTTACTCCTTCGGAAGTTAGCGTGCTTTCGTTAGACAGACGGACGGACAGACGGACGGACATGGCTAGATCGACATAAAATTTCGCGACGATCAAGACTATATATACTTTATGGGGTCTCAGACGAATATTTCGAGTAGTTACAAACAGAATGACGAAATTAGTATACCCCCCATCCTATGGCGGGGGGTATAGTGAAATAAAGCATCCAAAAACAAAATAAGGCTCCAATTATCTTTATTTTTGTTTCATGCACGAAAGTTAAGGGCTTTATTTCGTTGGGGCCTTAGTTTATACCGAAAAATTTTGTCAAAATTTCATTTCTATAGGAAATTTTGTCAAAATTTCATTTCTGTAGGAATTTTCCCGAAAATTTCATTTCTGTAGGAAATTTTGCAGAAATTTCTGGTGTCTTAACCACTGTCATTTAGTTTTTACAATACCAAAGATTATTAGTGAACAATTCCAGTTGTTCTCACGCACACTTTTACACGCATATTGACACCGAATGCCCACATACATATGTATTAGTTCGAATCACAGACAGAAAGAAATGAGTTAATATGAGGAAGGCACTTAAAGAAAGCCGCTTATGGGTTTCCTTTGAAAATTGAAGGCAATGGTCGATGTTCGAATTTTAAAAACCGATTGAAAAATGATGATGAAGATCTGTGTCTCATAGGTGTAAGGCATTTTTCGTTTGATGTTTCTGATTGTTTCGAATGTTTCAGTTGGCAAAGAATTTTTGTATGGCTTCTTCGATTTTTTTTATCATATTAATGAGGACTCTTAGGATTATTGATCTATCCCCTCGCCTTTGTGTAAAACATAAATGACATCAATTTACCAATGATAACACCAAATTTTGGTTAACACCTTGTGGCATAGAAAACAACCCCCAAAACATTACACAGTGTTGTAATCATTTTTCATACTTAAGCACCCATATAAAGAAAACTTGAATGTACTCCATTCAAAGCACTTTCTTAGGATGTTATGAAATGATATTACCTCTAAAGCTTTCACTCAATGTAGAAGCGAATATGAAGTAGGGTGGCGCTTTAATCTCACCTCGTAGTAAACGCTTGGTAATTGAAGTGTTTTTCTTTGGCGAGAAAAGTGTAACGGTGATAAAGGTACAAATTACTATAATCATGAAATATGGCAAAGAAGATTGCATTTAAATTACCATCGTAACATATCTTCATATATGACGGGGGGAGGGTAAGGAGACACCTTAATATAAGTATGAGTTATATGTATGCATTAGATTGTAAGACGAGGGATTTGCTCTAATGCATCAAAGGACCTTAATATGTCATATGGGATTAATGTAACTCATTTTTTTCGTATTGGTGTTAGGATTCATCAATAAACGATTTTTTTTTCTTTCTTGCTCAATAAATTTTGTATTAACCGAAAATTTATTTAAGGTGTTCTTAATTGCTCATTATTTCGGCAGATATGTATGAGCGTCAAAGCTCTTTACAAACGAACCAGGTATTACAAAAGACGGGTTTCTTTGTTGTTTTAGTAATATGAAGTTGCTTTTTTTGTTATAGTAATGACAACAGTTTTTTATACCCACCACCATAGGATGGGGGGTGTATTCATTTAGTCATTCCGTTTGTAACACCTCGTTCCTCGTCATTCCTTTTCGTCTAAGAACCCATAAAGTATATATATTCTTGATCTTCTCGTCCTTTTGAATCGATCTAGCCATGTCCGTCCGTCCGTCTGTCGAAATCACGATATAGGTCTATGCGTTCGACCTCTATCGTGATTTCGACAGACGGATGGACGGACATGGCTAGATCGATTGAGAACTACGAGAAGATCAAGCTAGACGTTTGAAATTTTGCACAGATACTTTATATTGATGTAGGTCCTTGGGAATTGCAAATGGGCCATATCGGTTCAGATTTAGATATAGCTCCCATATAAACCGATCTCCCGAATTAACTTCTTGAGCCTCTGAAAGCCACAACTTTTGTCCGATTTGGCTAAAATTATGCATGCAGTGTTCTGTTGTGACTTCCAACAACTGTGTCAAGTATGGTCTAAATCGGTCAAGAACCTGATGTAGCTCCCATATAAACCGATCTCCCGATTTGACTTCCTGAGCCCCTGGAAGCATCAATTTTCATCCGATTTGGCTGAAATTTTGCACATAGTGTTCTTTTATGATTTCCAATAACCGCGTCAAGTATGATCTAAATCGGTCAAGAACCCGATATAGCTCCCATATAAACCCATCTCCCGATTTGACTTCTTGAGCCTTTATAAGCCGCAATTTTTGCCCGATTTGGCTGAAATTTTGCACGTGGTGTTCTGTTATGACTTTCAACAACTGTGCCAAATACGATCTGAATTGGTCTATAACCTGATATAGCTCCTATATAAAACGATCTCCCAATTTCACTTCCTGAGCCCTTACAAGCCGCAATTTGTATCCGATGTGTCTGAAATTTTGCACGTAGTGTTTTGTTATGACTTCCAATAACTGCGTCTAGTATGGTCTAATCGGTCAAAAACCCCATATAGCTCCCATATAAACCGATCTCCCGATTTGACTTCTTGAGACCCTAGAAGCCTCAATTTTTGTCCGATTAGGCTGAAAATTTGCACATGGTTTTCCATTATGACTCTCAATATCTGTGCCAAGTACGGTTCAAATCGGTCAAGAACCTGATATAGCTCCCATATAAACTGATCTCCCGATTTGACTTCTTGAGCCCCTGGAAGCCTCAATTTTTGTCAGATTTGGCTGAAATTTTGCACGTGGTGTTCTGTTATGACTTCCAACAACTGTACCAAGTACGATCTGAATCGGTCTATAACCTGATATAGCTCCCATATAAACCGATCTCCCGATTTGACTTCTTGAGTCCTAACAAGCCGCAATTTGTATCCGATTTGGCTAAAATTTTGCATGTAGTGTTCTGTTATGACTTCTAACAACTGCGCCAAATACAGTCCAAATCCGTCCATAACCTATTTAGCGCTCTTATAGGTCTCTCGATCATCATTGTTCGGTTTCTAGAAACTTTTATTTTATTTTACTACTGGTTTGACCGAAGTTTGGTTTGTGGAATAAAATTATACCTTCAACTAAATTTATTTGTAAAAAATTTTTGCCGGGCCAAATCTTGGTGGGTTCCCAAGATTCGGCCCGGCCGAACTTAGCACCCTATTACTTGTTTTTTATTTAACATACGAAGTATAATTCTAATAAAATATGTGAAATTATGGGAAATTACCCAGATATTCTCAATTTAGGCTTTTTAAGTTTTAAAATGGGTACTTGTATCCAGTCATTGATGTTATACCGGCATTCTACTCGAAGCGTAAGATTGGCAGGGAGTCCATATCAATAGGTCCCAACCTCATATGTACATAGCAACAGGTAGTCGAGCGTTGTAACAATCCAAGCGTACGAAAGGACAAAGGAGAGATCCAGTTTGTATGCTTGTACTCCAACGTGGCTGGATCAACGGACCAACTGGACCAACGGATAAGCGATAAGGTCAGAAGACCGATCAGCAGAACCATGACAATGCCTATACGCTCTTAGTAAGGTTACAGGCCCAGCTATGCAGAAGGGCTGAAAAGGTCTTGCATATGGCACATGACTGGGCTAGACCCAGAGATCTCAATGATAACCCAGAGAAGACTGAAATATGCCTGTTCACGAGGAAGACGAAGGTAGACCAATTTAAGGCACCACTTTTCCTTAATAAGACGATTTCGATATCTGATAAGGCCAAATACATACGTGTGATCTTGGGCAGTAACCGAAATTGGTCACATTCCGGAACGTACTGAGAAGGCTCACAGATGTTGGGCACTATGTAATGGAGCCCGAATCCGAGGATAGTCCACTGGCTCTACAGAAGCATGATTAGACCAATACTTACTTACGCCTCAGTAGTTTGGTGGGCTGCTATGGAGAAAAAGAGCAACATAAACACCATACAACAACAGAGAACATGTTGTCTTGGCATAGACGGAGCGATGAGGACCACGTCCACTAGCACACTAGAAACTATTCTAGATATCCGACCCATTGACAGACAGATTATGTGTGAGGCAGCTACTGCGGCTATGAGACTTAAGGCGATGGGAGAATGGATTGAGGATGGGGGCAGCGGTATAATCGAGGCGACGCCAGAAACGTGGAAGGTAGGGAAGATGATTCCGATCGGCGAGACACTGCTGCCAGCGGCACAGTCTCGAATTGACGGAACCTTAGTATTGCAATCTGGAAGATCATGTTATACGAATGGATCAAATCTAGAGGACAGAAAGGGCCTGGGGGTCTACATTGAGACCACAGGGACTGAGATCTGTTTTAGATTGCCTGATCATAATACGGTCCTGCAGACGGTGAGCCGGGCGATCACGGAATGCGTAAGGTGGTGTGGTGCTAACGCGTGGTGCTAACGAGAGAACGTCGAGTGTGAACATTGCCATAAGGCCAATAACAACCAGGTCGGTTCAGATCGGACTTTATTTATGGCAGATAATATAGACCGATATGGCAGATAATATAGACCGATCTCCCGCTAAAGGGTCTGAAGGCCATGAAAGCTTAATTTTTTATCCGATTTCGCTGAAATTTGAAATAGTGAGCAGTTTTATGCCTCATAACATCCGACTTAAATATGGTTCAGATCGGACTATATTAGGATATAGCGGTCATATAAACCGATCTGCCAATAAAGGGTCTGAAGGCCATGAAAGCTTTACTTTTTATCCGATTTCGCTGAAATTTGGAATAGTAAACAGTTTTGTGCCTCATAATATCCGTCTTAAATATGGTTCAGATCGGACTATATTTAGATATAGCAGTCATATAAACCGATTTGCCGATAAAGGGTCTGAAGCCCATAAAAGCTTTACTTTTTAACCGAAACAGTGAGTAGGTTAAGACCTCCCAACATCCTAGGTACGGTTCTGATCGGAGTATATTTAGATATAGCTGTCATATAGACCGATCTGCCGATAAGGGGACTGAAGCCCATTAAAGCTTTATTTATTACCCGATTTCGCTGAAATTTGAAACAGTGAGTAGGTTAAGACCTCCCAACATCCGACCTAAATATGGTTCAGATCGGACTATATTTAGATATAGCTGTCATATAGACCGATATGCTGATAAGGGGTCCGAAGCCAATAAAAGCTTTATTTATTACCCGATTTCGCTAAAATTTGAAACAGTGAGTAGGTAAAGACCTCCCAACATCCGACCTAGGTATGGTTCTGATCGGACTTTATTTAGATATAGCTGTCATATAGACCGATCTGCCGATAAGGGGACTGAAGCCCATTAAAGCTTTATTTATTACCCCAGTTCGCTGAATTTTGACACAGTGCGTTTTTCCGAGCCTCACGATATCCGACCTTAATATGGATAAGATCGGACTATATTTAGATATACCTGCCATATAGACCGATATGCCGATAAAGAGTCTAAAGCCCATAAAAACCTAATTTTTTATCAGATTTCCATGAAATTTGAAACAGCGGGTGGTTTTAGGTTTCCCGACATCTGTCCCAAATATGGTCTGGATCGGATTATGTATAGATACAACTGCCATATAGACCGATCTCCTGATTAAGAGTATGAAGCCCATAAAAGCATTCTTTTTTATCCGATTTCGCTGAAATGTGCCGAATTTGCGTGCATAAGCTGCCTTATTTTCACCGGATTGTGACGAAAACGGGTTTAGATATATACCTGAGGTGGTGAGCCCGCCCGAACTTAATGTCCTTTTACTTGTTCAAGTTCCTTAAACTATGAGCTGCTTGGAAGTTTCGAATTACTCCAAACTGAGCAAGTTTATAACTTAACCTCATAAGAAATATTAATTGGGTTGCCCAAAAAGTAATTGCGATTGCGATTTTTTAAAAGAAGTAAATGCATTTTTAATAAAACTTAGAATGAACTTTAATCAAATATACTTTTTTTACACTTTTTTTCTAAAGCAAGCTAAAAGTAACAGCTGATAACTGACAGAAGAAAGAATGCAATTACAGAGTCACAAGCTGTGAAAAAATTTGTCAACGCCGACTATATGAAAAATCCGCGATTACTTTTTGGGCAACCCAATACAACCTAATAAGCTTTTCTTCAAAGTGTGTCTCCTTAAACTGTACCTACTTGGCCTAGGCTATCCTATTATTCTATTTCACATCTTCTCTTTCATCTTCGTTGATTTGCACATTTCTTCTTGAGTGTTTTCCAAACTCATTACTAATACACTGCCAGTTAGTTATGAGTGAGTGAGCGAGTGAGTGTACCAGCAGTTAAAACAAACGCTTCTTACAACAAAGGCCAACTATATTTCTGGCAGCATAGACAAAAGCAGAGTGTAAATAAATGTTTGAGAGAAAAGTGTTTTTAAACGTTTGCTCCAAATATGTATGTAGTAGTGTACATGCACAAACAAAAGTCCAAGTTGGCATAAGTGTAAGTGAAGCAATGGCAAAGGAAACCAGGGGGTTTCATGCAACTCACTCACTCCCCATTTGCTCGTTCTGCTTGCTCGCTCTTTCGTGCGTTCATTCGCTTAGTATGTGTTTAGAAAACAATAATTTAAGTTAAGTGCTTTTAACTGTGTGTGTGTGTACGCGCGTATAGTGCATATTTCCGGTTCCTTTTTCTTTGCACTACTTCTGATTTTGTTTTCCCCCTTTATTGTCAGCTGAGCTTAGCTCTGCCACTGCCACATTTATATTCCATTTGTTCTGCTTTTCACAGATTTAAGTCGTCCTTTCCATCTTTTATACAGTCTCCCTCCTCGAAGGCTTTGTTTTCATGCAATTGTTATTTGTCTAAAAACAAGGACATTGCAAACAAAAGAACAAAATCGTTTCATGCGTTCTTAGCCCCCTTTTCCGAGCGAAAAACAATGCAATGGAGAGAAAACAAAAAAATGAAAACGTCGAAAAACGTTTTAAAAACATGCTGCAAATGGAGCCACTTTAAATGAAACGAATTCCCTTTGCAAGTGATATGTGAGAATTGGAAATTAAGTTTTTCACTTGGATGGTTTGTTTTTTCTTTTGTGCTCTTTTTGCAAATCGAACCAGCAAATTTTGGCATAGCTTACTAACTAAGCAATTTATGTATAAAATTTGAGGAAAGAGGGAAATTGTTATAATTTTTCCTTTTTTTTGGAATGGTAAAGTTCAAAGTTTCCTATGGATGGATGCCATAGTGGTTTTTGGCCAATTTAGGTTACTTTTTAACAATGAATTTAAGAGAATCAAATTTGTGCCAGTAGTAGCAAATGGTAAAAGTCAAATATAATTTGAAAAAATCTTATTACTACACAGAGAGAAAAAGAATAAAAAAACTTAAAAAAAATTCTTTGATTGTAGGGTTTTTGGTAATTAATACGAGCCTACTTGTAAAGCTTTTTTGTTTTTATATTTTATACCCAACACCATTGGATGGGGTTATACTAAGCTATTCATTCCGTTTTTAACACCTCGAAAGATTCGTCTAAGAGCCCACGGATTATAAATGCGACTTTTATGGGGCCAAGACTTTAAGTCGAGATATCGGTCTACATGGCAGCTATATCCAAATCTGGACCGATTTGGCCCAAGTTGCATAAAAATGTCGAAGAGCCCAACACAAAGCACTGACCCAAATTTCGGCGAAATCGGACAATAAATGTCTCTTTTGTGGGCCCAAAACCTTAAATCGAGAGATCGGTCTATATAGCAGCTATATTCAAATCTGGACCGATTTGCGCCAAAACGAAGAAGGATGTCGAAGAGCCTAACCAAACTCACCGTCTCAAATTTCAGTGACATCGGACAATAAATGCGTCCTTTATGGCCCCAAAACCTAAAACCTAGATATCGGTCTATATGGCAGCTATATCCAAATCTGAACCGATCTGGACCAAATTGACGAAGGATGTCGAAGGGCCTAACACAACTCACTGTCCCAAACTTCATCAAAATAGGATAATAAATGTGGCTTTTATGGGCCTAAGACCCTAAATCGCCGGATCGGTCTATATGGCAGCTGTAACCAAATCTGAACCGATCTGAACCAAATTGACAAAGGATGTCGAAGGGCCTAAGACAACTCACTGTCTCAAATTTCAGCAAAATCGGACAATAATAAATGTGGCTTTTATAGGCCTAAAACCCAAAACCGGCGGATGGGTCTATATGGGGGCTATATCAAGATATTGTCCGATATAGCCCATCTTCGAACTTAACCTGCTAATGGACAAAAAAAGAATCTGTGCAAAATTTCAGCTCAATATCTCTATTTTCAAAGACTGTAGCGTGATTTCAACAGACAGACGGACAGACGAACAGAAGGGCGGACATGTCTAGATCGTCTTAGATTTTTACGCTGATCAAGAATATATATACTTTATAGGGTCGGAAAGGGATATTTCGATATTTTGCAAAGGGAATGACAAAATGAATATGCCCCCATCCATCGGTGATGGGTATAAAAATCAATTTCTGTTGGTTTGTTTGTGTGTTCCTTATAGACTTAGAAACGGCTAAAACGATTTTCTTGAAATTTTCACTGATGGTGCATAATAAGTACTACAGTTTTGGATATCTGAAGGGGGAGCGGACCCTCCCCCTTACCCTAATTTTCAGAAACGCCAGATCTCGGAGATGGGTGGTGCGATTTAAGCGAAATTTTGTGTGCTCTCATACAGTACCCTAAAAATAGAAATTTGGTATTCAAATTTCGGATGGGGTACCTAGGGGGGCTGCCCCTCCCTAAAACCTACCAAACATATATTTAGACCAATCACGACAATATGAGACTCAAATGAAAGGTATTTAGGACAAGAAAACGAATCTGATATCCAATTGACGAAGCAAGAGTTTGGGGGACCACCCCAACCCCTAAATCGGACATATTTACCGACCATGGCAATATGGGACTCAAATGAAAGGTATTTGCGAGTAGAATACGAATCTAATATCCAAATGTGGGACCACGTTACTGAGGGTCCACCCTTTCCCCAAAACAGGACTTATTTACTGACCATGGGAATATGGGGCTTAAATAAAAGGTACTTGAGGGTAGAATTCGAATCTGGTTCCAAATATGGAACCAAGTGTTTGGGGGGCCGCCTCTCCCCAAAAACACCCCCAAAGGGGACAAATTTACGATCATAGCAATATGGGGCTCAAATGAAAGGTCTTTGGGAGTAAAGCACGAATCTGATATCAATATTCGAGAAAAGTGTCTATGGGGCCACCCCACCCCCACAATCCCACCCAAATAGTAAGTATTTTCTGACTATTGCAATATGAGGCTCAAATAAGAGGGTTTTTAGAGTAGAACACGAATCCGATGTATATTTTCAAGTGGCCGCCCATCCCCCAAAAACACATCTCCAAGCCGGTCATGTTTGACGACTATGGAAATATGGGGCTCAAATTAAAGGTATTTGGGAGTAGACCTCGTATCTGATATCAACATTAGGGACCAACTGTCTAGGGGATGTCCCACCACCATAACAATCCTCAAATAGGACATAATTGCTCACCAAGACAATTTGGGTCTTAAAGCGAGTGGAACTAAATATTCATAGTTTTTAGGGTCAATACCCCAAACCGGACATATTGGCTGACTTTTGCAATAAGAAGTTTAAATGAGATTACATATATGAGAATAGAGCACGTTGCTGATATATTTTCAGGGGTTAGTGTTTGGGGGACCACCCCACTCCCCAAAACAGCCCTAAATCGGGCATATTTACCGACCATATCAATGTGGAGCTTAAATACAAGGTATTGGGGGGTAGAGCAAGAATTGGTACCCATTTTTGGGACCAATTCTCTGGGGGTCTACCCCTTGCCCAAAATACCCCACAAAGAGCCATTTTTTACTGACCATCACAATATGGGGCTCAAATAAAGGTATTTGGGAGTAGAATGCGAATTTAATATCCAAATGTAGGACAACGTATTAAGGGCATCACCCCTTCCCCAAAACACCCCCAAAGGGTAAACATTTTTCGACCATGCCAAAATGTGACTCAAATGAAAGGTATTTAAGATTAGAAAACGAATTTGATAACCTATTTTTGGGCCATCTGTTTGGGGGACGTCTTAATTAAATACTGAGTGTCAATGATAATCGAGATGACAAGGCGAGTAATTGGCAGCTTCAAATAAGCAATGGCCAACATCAGCGTCGCAAGTTAGATGCGGCTCGAAGCAAGCGTCTGATCTTGGAGCAAGCGTTTCGCGACTTCGAGGGATGCATATGCGATCTCACATAACCCAGGCGTTTGGGGGGTTGGCCTAGTATCCCGCCCCTTGAAAATTATCAGGATTACTCTGAGAAACAAAAGAATGGAAAAAGGGCTTAATAAAGCGTACTCTACCGAATTCCAGCGAATTCAGGGTAATAAATGCGCCTGTGACGGTCTTAGGACCCTAAATCGGAAGATCGGTCTATATGGCAACCACATGTAGATGTGGTCCGATGTACATTATATTCAGCGTCAGACGTCGGGGCCATTAGTAAAACTCACTCACTTCAAGTTTCCAGCTTTTATGCTCTGAGGATATGGGTCTAACCCCCACAAAGCATGTGAATTCTTAAACTTCGACGTCTGTCTGTGCGTCGGTCTGTTTGTCTGTTCCTCCATCGGTCTGTCTGTCGAAAGCACGCTAACTTTCGAGGGAGTAAAGCTAGTCGCTTGGCTGGTGAAGTTCACTTTGTCCTTCAAACAACACCACAACTATTACATCCCATATGGGTTCATATCCCATATGGGTTCATAATCCAGTTTTACTTATTCGAGCAATATTAATAATCATAACAAATTGGGCTAATGGACCGCTATATTTATTTAATTTTTGAGCTCATAAAAAATCGTTTATTATGGAATTTCACTCACATACATACATACTGCTGATGAACATCGAGACATTATTCAGCTGCTGGTAAATACGGCATTTAAGGAAAAACCAAATGTCTCACATAAAAACACCTCTATGGTTGCTTTATCATATATTGAGAGGAAAATGTATTCCTGTACAATTATCACTAACGAGCAATGATTTATTTTTGTGAAATAAATTGTATCTCGTTTATTATACATTTGCATGATAAATTAACATAAAATGCGAATATTTTACAATTTCAATGAGACAGAGTGGTCAAGCGAAAGCTTGAATACAAGGGTGTGACGAAATTAGGAAACAAAATTTCAATTGCTGAAATAACAAAATTGAAATTATGTTGTGGGAGCCATTCCAACGGTTTAAAGGTTAATCTGGCGGCAGTCGGAAATATGATTTATTTGTCAATCTTAAATCATGGTAAAAAAAATCATAAGAATTGCAAATTGCCAATTTTGCCCATGAACATTCCACTAAGGAACAGGGGCAAACTTCTCACATATCAATGAGTGCAGTCCGATTCAAGTTTAAGTTCAATGATAAGGGCCTCTTTTTTTAAAGCCGTGTCCGAACGGCGTGCCGCAGTGCGACACCTCTTTGGAGAGAAGTTTTACATGGCATAGTACCTCACAAATGTTGCCAGCATTAGGAGGGGAAAACTACCGCTGAAAATTTTTTCTGATGGTCTCACCAGGATTCGAACCCAGGCGATCAGCGTCATAGGCGGACATGCTAACCTCTGCGCTACGATGGCCTCCGTCTACATAAATCCTGCGTTTCAGGGGTGGTAAATCCGCCCCCAAGATTTCTATTGCAACTATTGTAATGGCACTTATCTTTGTATGTACTCTCATACAGTTGGGCGCCCCGGTAGCCGAGTACATAGCGTTCTCGGACTGCCAGTGCGGAGGTCGTGGATTCGATTCCCACCAGAATCCTTGGTCTGTCGATACTGTGGTATGGATGCAATAGACTTAAAATTGTTTAAGTGAGTCTGTAAAGCACTGCCACTCTTACCTAACGCATTTCAGATGGCAATTGCAATCTGGAAGCTCATGTTTCACGGATGGATCAAAACTAGAGGACAGAGTGGGCCTGGGAGTTTACATTGAGAACCCAGGGACTGAGATCTGTTTTAGACTGCCTGACCATAATACGGTCCTGCAGGCAGGTGAAGTACTGTGGTGCTAACGCGAGGACGTCGAGTGTGAACATCTTTACCGACAGTAAAATTGCCATAAGGGCAATAACAACCAGGACGGTAAGGTCACTAACAGTCTTGCAAAGTAAGAAGGAGATTAACGCCTTCTCTGAGCATGACACAATCCACATCGTTTGGCTGCCGGGCCATAACGGAGTAAGGCGAAATGAAAGGGCAGACAATTTGGCGGTAAAGGCCAGAGGACTGCCGTCAATAAACTTGATTAACCCGAAGCCTTTCGGGTCGACGCAGTCCGAGTTAACGAAGTGAGCGACGAATGCGCATGCAACATTGTAGAACAGCGAAACGACCGCTAGGACAGCGAAAATCCTATTGGGGGATCCAGATCGTAAGAACACGAGGCTATTACTGAAAGTAAGCAAGAAGGAGGTCAGAATAGCTTTGAAAAAGGAGTCAATGTAGATGAATTTTGAGTAATAATTTAAATGATTATTCATGGTATAGGGGAAGGATATTAAACAAGATAAAGCGTGCTAAGTTTGGCCGGCCCGAATCTTGGAAACCCATCATTATGGATTCTAATAAAAATGTATCAAAATAAATCTAGTTGAAGGGCAATATTATATTACTCCCTACACCACAACTGTAGTACAGGGTATTATAACTTAGTGCATTTGTTTGTAACACCCAGTAGGAGGAGAGATAGACCCATTGGTAAGAATACTGATGGACTCTGAATCACTTTCTAACTCGATTTCGCTATGTCCGTCTGTCTGTTCGTCTGTATGTCCGTCTGTCTGTCTGTCTGTCCGTCTGTCTGACCGTCTGTCTGTCTGTTCGTCTGTCTGTCCGTCTGTCTGTCCGTCCGTCTGTCTGTCCGTCCGTCTGTCTGTCCGTCCGTCTGTCTGTCCGCCTGTCTGTCCGTCTGTCTGTCCGTCTTTCAAAATTTCAGCCAAATCGGACGAAAGTAGCCGCTTGTAAGGACTCAAGAAGTCAAATCGGGAGATCGGTTTATATGGGAGCTATATCAGGTTAAAGGGAGGCCACCGTAGAGCAGAGGTTAGCATGTCCGTAGGTGGGTAGGGGTAGGATATTATACAGTCGGCACCGCCCGACTTTTGCCCTTCCTTACTAGTTCTACATACCAAACTTCTGTCAAACCAGCAGAAAGTAAAGCTTCGAGGAACCGAATAAGGATGATCCGGAAACCGGTTAATATGGGAGCTATATCTGATTATAGACTGGATTGGACCCTATTTGGCACAATAGTTGGAAGTCGTAACAGAACATCGCATGCAAAATTTTAGGCAAATCGGTCAAAAGTTGCGACTTGTAAGGGCTCAAGAAGTCAATTCGGGTGATCGGTTTTTATGGGAGCTATATCAGGTTATAGACCGATTCGCACCGTAATTGGCACAGTTGCTGAAAGCCATAACGGAACACCACATGCAAAATTTCAGCCACATCGAACAAAAATTTCGGCTTGTAAGGGCTTAAGATCGGGAGATTGGTTTATATTAGTGCTATATCAGGTTATAGGCCGATTTAGACCGTATTTGGCTCAATTTTTAGAAATCCCAACATCACAACGTATGCAAAATTTCAGTCAAATCAGACAAAAATGGCGGTTTGTAAGAACTCAAGAAGTCAAATCGGGAGATCGGTTTATGTGGGAGCTATATCAGATTACGGACCGATTTGGACAATACATGGCACAGTTATTTGAAGTCATAACGGAGCACCTCATGCAAAATTTCAAGCCACATCGTACAAAAATTATGGCTTGTAAGGACTCAAGAAGTCAAATCGGGTGATTAGTTTCGATGGGAGCTATATCAGGTTATAGGCCGATTTAGATCGTATTTGGCACAATTCTTGGAAATCCCAACAGAACACCGTATGCAAAATGTCAGTCTAATCAGACAGAAATTGCAGTTTGTAAAAACTCAAGAAGTCAAATCGGGAGATCAGTTTATATGAGAGGTATACCAGCTTTTAGACCGCTTTAGACCGTTGGAAGTCATTACACAGCAATATATGCTCAACATGTAAAGCTGATATATAAAGCGATTTTGGTTCCTGACTTCTTGAGCCTCTAGAGGGTGCAATTCTCGTCCGATTTGACTGAAACTATGAAAGTAGTGTTTTGATATCACTTTCAACAACTGTGCTCAGTATGGTTCAAATCGGTTCATAACCTGATATAGCTGAAATACAAACCGATCTTGGTCTTGACTACTTGAGCCTCTAGAGGGTGCAATTATTGTCTGATTTGACTGAAATTTGCACGTAGCGTTTCAGTATCACTTCCATCAACTATGCGAAATATGGTCGGAATCGGTCTATAACCTGGTATAGCTGCCATATAAACCGATCTTGGATCTTGATCTTCTTGTGCTTTTAGAGGGCGCAATTCTTATCCGATTTGGCTGTAATTTTGCACTGATATTTCGGTATCACTTCCAACAACTGTGCTAAGTATGGTATAAATCAGTGCATTATCTGGAACAGCTGCCATAGAGACCGATCTTGGATCTAGACTAGAGCCGCTAGAGGCTGCAATTCTCAATCTCATCCGAATTTTGCATGAGGTGTTTTGTTATGACTTTCAACAACTGTGTTAAGTATGGTGCAAATCGGTACATTTTCTGGTATAACTGCCATATAAACTGAACTGGGATCTTGAATTCTTGAGCCCCTAGAGGGCGCAGTTCTCATCCGATTGGGCTGAAATTGTGTACAACGGCTTCTACCATGACCCTCAACATCATGTCTAATACGGTCTGGATCGATCTATAGCTTGATACAGCTCCCATGCAAAGCGATCTCCCGATTTTGCTTCTTGAGCCCCTATAAGAAGCAATTCTTATGCGAATGGACTGAAATATTACACAATGACTTCTACAATGTTCAACATTCAATTCATTTATGGTCCGATTCGGACTATAACTTGATATAGCTCCAATAGCATAACAGTTTTTATTCATTATTCTTTGTTTGCCTTAAAAGAGATACCGCTCAAAGAAACTCTACAAATGCGATCTATAGTGGAGGGCATAGAAAATTCGGCACGGCCGAACATAGAACGTTCTTACTTGTTTTACCTATTATCTTTTTGTCAACACTGATTTAAACAGCTCAGGCACGTTTCGTGTTTTGATTCACTGTCAAACATCTTCAGTTCGGTTTATAATTTAACCATGAATCGTCTTACAAACGAGCAACGCTTGCAAATTACTGAATTTTATTAACAAAACGCATGCGCTGTTAAGAAAATTCATCGCGCTCTTCTTCCATCCGATCGACGAAGCTCATTTTTGGCTCAATGGGTACATAAATATGCAGAATTGTCTATGTTGGAGGGAAGATCAGCCAGAAGCTTTACAAGAGCTACCGATGCACCTAGAAAAAGTCACAGTTTGGTGCGGTTTATGGGCTGGTATCATCATTGGACCGTACTTCTTCAAAAATGATGCGAATCGTAAAGTAACTGTGAATGGTTAGCACTACCGTGAGATGATACCCAACTTTTTTTTGGCCAAAATGCAAGAGCTTGACTTGAATGACATGTAGTTTTAACAAGTCGGTGCCACATGCCACAGAGCGTGCGTTACAATGGACTCATTGAGAGGCGAGTTCGGTGAACATTTTATTTCATGGGACTTTTATTTCGGGACTGGTCAATTGACCGCCTAGATCGTGCGATTTAACGCCCTTAGACTATTTTTTGTGGGCTATGCTAAAGCTCATGTCTATACAGACAAGCTCATGTCTATAAAATTGTCGCATTGGAAACCAGTATTGAATCATTTATTCGTGAGATTACGGCCGAATGTTGGAAAGACTATGCCAAAATTGGACTAAGCAGATGTGCCATTTAAGGCGCAGTAACGGTCAACAAGTGCATGAAATAATCTTTAAACATTAAATTATAAGGACCGTAATATCGATTCAAAAGAGACCACCGTAGCGCAAAGGTTAGCATGTCCGCCTATAACGCTGAAAGCCTGGGTTCAAATCCTGGGGAGACCATCAAAAAAAATTTTTTTTCAGTGATGGTTTTCCCTTCCTAATGCTGGCAACATTTGTGAGGTACTATACCATATAAAATTTCTCTCCAAAGAGGTGTCGCACTGCGGCATGCGGCTCGGCTGTAAAAAGGAGGCCCCTTATCATTGAGATTAAAACTTGAATCGGACTGCACTCATTGATATGTGAGAAGTTTGCCCCTGTTCCTTAGTGGAATGTTCATGAGCAAAATTTGCATTTGGCCTGGGATTTGCCTATAGTACTCCAAAAGCCTGGCAGGAAGTAAGGGTGGTATTTATACCCAAGCACGGCAAAGCAAGTTACGCGACACCGAAGGATTGCAGGCCTATATGTCTTACGACCTTTGTACTCAAAACCATGGAACGTATTGCTGACACCATGATAAAGAGTAGGACAGTAGGTCAGTGGAGAGTGCCCTGCATGAGGTTGTGCATAAAATTGAAGAATCCTTCGAAGCCAATATGTACACACTGGTGGTATGCATTGACATCGAGGGGGCTTTTAACAATGTGCGAACCGACACACTAATTCATTCCTTAAAAAAGTACCGGGTGGACCCCTTAGAGACTGGATAAACCATATGCTAAGGAACAGGTGGATAAATTGTGTGTCCCATGGCATAAATATAAGGGAGAAAGTGGAACAAGGCACGCCACAGGGGGGCATGTTTTCGCCACTCCTATGGGTGACCACCATAAATGACCTATTACGGATGCTGACTGAGGAGGGATTTGAACCCGTCTGTTCACGAGGAAGTCGAAGGTGGGCCAATTTAACGCACTAAGTTTCCTCAATGGATTTCAATATCTGACAAGGTCAAATAATTAGGTGTGATCTTGGACAGGAAACTGAATTGGAAGTATCACATTCAGGAGCGTGCTGAGAAGGCTCACAGATGTTGAGCACTATGCAGCTAAATCGGAAGATCGGTTCATATGGGAGCTATATTAGGTTCTTGGCCGATTTGGACCGCACTTGGCACTGTTGTTGGAAGTTATAACAGAACACTACATGCAAAATTTCAGCCAAATCGGGCAAAAATTGAGGCTTGTAAGGGCTCAAGAAGTCAAATCGGGAGATCGGTTCTTATGGGGGTTATATTCAAATCTGATCCGTTATGGCCCATTTGCAGTTCCCAACAACCTACATCAATACTAAGTATCTGTGCAAAATTTCAAGCGGCCATCTTCACGCATTGGACCTCTATCGTGATTTCGACAGACGAACGGACGGACGGACATGGCTACATCGACTCAGAACGTCGAGAGGATCAAGAATATATACACTTTATGGGGTCTTTGATGAATATATCGAGATGTTACAAACGGAATGACTAGATTGGTATACCCCCATCCTATGGTGGTGTTGTATAAAAAGTTACTTTTAATCGCTAAAAGGTTTTTTTTTTGTAACATTTCATATATTTCACACATGGCACTATTGTTTTATGATTTTTCCTATTCACTCTTTTATAGATTGCCATTAAATACGTGCTTTACAATCATATCTGAAAAAAAAAACACAAATGAATGCATCATTTTTTATATGTGGCTGGCAGCGTGTGTAAACCTTTAGTTATCGCTGTGTTTAACCTTGATGACTCTGTGGATTATAGAACGTTAATGCTGTCCATGGCGACAATGATTTTTAATACTCTCAGCAATTTGTTCTTGCATGACCATTGATTGATTTTTCAAATTAATTGGTGCAAATAAAAAAAAAAATCTGTTATCACAAAATCGATGGTTACGATGAAGGAAAACTATTATGGTTTATTGTGGTTGTGTACCATACATACAAAGGCGCAATCTATTTTAAAGGTTTTTGAAATGCTACGAAAGTGGTCAAATGCACTTGAATTTTGGATTTTTTTCTGAAGGATTTTTCCAAAGCTATGTTAGCTGCATACAAATGCAAATTTTGCCCAGGAGCAAACTTTTCACATATCAATTAGTGCTGTCCGATTCAAGTTTAAGCTCAATGATAAAATAACTCATTTTTATAGCCGAGTCCGAACGACGAGCTACTGGGAGACCATTAGCGAAGGCAGCTCACATTTCTGGGGGTGCTGAAATCCTTTGAATAGCACCACAATTATCCAATTTTGCCGAAAACAATGACATTTTTATACCCATCATCATAGAATAGGGGGTACATTTCTTTAGTCATTCCATTTGCAACACATCGAAATATCCATTTCCGACCCTATAAAGTATATATATTCTTGATCAGCGTAAAAATCTATGACGATCTAGCCATGTCCGACCGTCTGTCTGTTGAAATCACGCTACAGTATTTAAAAATAGAGATATTGAGCTGAAACTTTGCACAGATTCTTTTTTTTGTCAATAAGCAGGCTAAGTTCGAAAATTGGCTATATCGGAATATATCTTGATATAGCCCCCATATGGACCGATCCGCCGATTAAGGGTCTTAGGCCCATAAAAGCCACATTTATTATCCGATTTTGCTGAAATTTGGGACATTGAGTTGTGGTAGGCTCTTCGACATCCTTCTTCAATGTGGCTCAGATTGATACAGATTTGGATATAGCTGCCATATAGTTCGATCCGCCGATTTAGGGTCTTAGGCCCATAAAAACCACATTTATTATCCGATTTCGCTGAAACTTGGGAGTTGAGTTGTGTTTGGCCCTTCGACATTTTTTTTTTCAATTTGACTCAGATCGGTTCGGATTTGGATATAGCTGCCTTATAGACCGATCTCTCGATCTAAGGTCTTGGGTCCTTAAAAGGCGCATTTATTTTCCGACGAAATTTTGGACAGTGAGTATAGTCAAGTCCCTCGACAAATTTCTGCAATATGGCTCAGATCGGTTCAGATTTGAATGTAGCTGCCATATAGACCGATCTCTCGATTTAAGGTTTTGGGCCCGCATTTATTGTCCGATATTGCCGAAATTTAGAACAGTGAGTTGTGATAGGCTCTTCGTGAGTCCTCTTCAATTTGGCCCAGATCGGTTCAGATTTTGATACAGTTGCCATATAAACCGATCTCTAGATTTAAGGTCTTGGCCGCCTAAAAGGATGATTTCGTTGAAATATGACACAGTTACTTAAGTAAGGCTTTTCGACATCCTGGTCATATATGGTTCAGATCAATCTTTATTTGAATATGGCTACCAAAGTGACCAATATTTTGTCCAACAGATTGAACAACGACTTGCGCTTAATAGACCATTCAATATCCGTGTCGAATTAGGTCTAAATCGGACCATATTTCGATAAAGTTGCTATGGGGGCATAAATTATGCATTTTTCACCTGATTACGACCAAAGGTGGTTTACATATATACCCGAGGTGGTGGGTATCTAAAGTTCGGATCGGCCGAACTTAACGCCTTTTTCCTTGTCATTTTTTAATTTTGGCCCAGATGGGCTTTTTGTTTTACCAGGGATAAAGGAAATTTGTAACGACAGCCCAGGTAGTAGAAGGAAACTGATAAGCATTGCTATATTTAAGTGATCCTATGTATTCTTAATGGATGCAGATGTTTGTGATGAAGGTACCTGGTTTGAGTGTATTAAGAAATCCTATTTAAAGAAAACTTCTACATTTATTTATAATTGTTTGTCTGTGGATAAGTGGATTTGTAAGAAATAAAGATTGAGTTCTATTCTAGACACACAACGAAATGGTCGTCTTTCAATTGCCATCTTTACACAACGATTTTACAAGTTTCTTTTTCGATTCTATCCCACAGTGCACTGGCCCAGCTAGTTATATCCTACACCACCACTGTGGTACAGGGTATTATAGATTTGTGCATTTGTTTGCAACGCTAAGAAGGAGAGGAGCTAGACCCATTGATAAGTATACCGATCGACTCAGAATCACACTTCTGATTCGATTTAGCCATGTCCGTCTGTCCGTCTGTGAGTCCATGTATACTAGTAAACAAAGTGCAGGTCACATTTGTTGTTCGATTGTCTCGAAATTTTGCACATGTCACTTTTTTGGCCCAAGGACAAACGCTGTTGTTTTTGAAAAAAATCTGTTCAGATTTAGATATAGCTCCCATATATATCTTTTATCCGATTTGGCCTTTTAAGGCTGTAGAAGCAACAATTTTCGTCCGATCTTTACAAAATTTCGCATTGGGTATTTTATTTGAGGTCTACATATGTGTGAAAAATTTCATAAAAATCGGTTCAGATTTAGATAAAGCTCCCATATATATCTTTCATCCGATATGGACTTTTAAGGCTGAAGAAGCCACAATTTTAGTCAGATCTTTGAAATATTTTGCGCGAGGTATTTTATTTGACGTCCTAATATGTGTGGAAAATTTTATGAAAATAGGTCCATATTTAGATATAGCTCCCATATATATCTTTCATCCGATATGGCCGTTTAAGGCTGTAGAAGACACAATTTTCGTCCGATCTTCACAAAATGGCATGGGGTGTTTTATTTGGCATCACCATATGTGTGCAAAATTTCATAAAAATCGGTACAGATTTAGATATAGCTCCCATATATATGTATCACCCGATTTGCACTTAAATGGCCGTAGTAGCTACAATTTTCAACCGATCTGTGCAAAATTTGGCACAGACTTTACAAAATTTGGCATGGGGTGTTTTATTTGACGTCTCCATAAGTGTGCGAAATTTCATAAAAATCGGTCCAGATTTAGATATAGCTCCCACATATATGTATCGCCCGATTTGCACTTAAAAGGCCGTAGTAGGTAAAATTTTCAACCGATCTTTTCCAAATTTGCCACAGACTGTTTTGCTACTGATCTTAACACATGTGGAAATTTTCATCAAAATCGGTTCAGATTTACATATAGCTCCCATAGATATCTTTCATCCGATTTGAACTATTAAGGCTGTAGAAGCCACAATTTTGGTCCGACCTTCACTCCCATATATATCTTTCATCCGATTTGGTTTTTTAAGGCTGTAGAAGCCACATCTTTACAAAATTTTGCATGAGGTACTTTATTTTACGTCTTTATATATGTGCAAAATTTCATAAAAATCTGTTTAGATTAAGACATAGCTCCCATAAATATCGTTCATCCGATATGACCTTTTAAGGCTGTAGAATAAATTTACGTTCCAATACGTGTGCAAAATTTCATTAAAATCAGTCCTAATTTAGATATGGCTCCAATGTTCATATTTCATCCGCACATTGGAGCCAATTTTGGTCACATCTCTTCAACATAGGGCGTGAGATGTTCTATTTCATGTCCCAGTGTGTGTCGTTAAAATTGGCACAGGTTTCGATATAACTCCCATATAATCTTATATCCGATATGGCCTTTTAAAGATGTGGAAATCTGTTGTCCTACAAGGTTCTAAATTGCTATTTCAATTGGTATCCAAATTAAAGTCTAACTAGAATTCGAGATAAGTTCTACATATAAAAAGTACTGCATGCACTAGGTGGTGTAGGGTATTATACAGTCGGCACCGCCCGACTTTTGCCTTTACTTACTGGTTTAACATAATTTTGTGTTTAACTGTACGTAGTGTTTAAAACAAATTAAACTAAATGTTCAGTGAATAGTTAAATGCCATGCTAATTCTTATGCAACCTTAAGCTTACTGGATACGCAGGCATGTAAATACAAAATCAAAAACACTTGCATGGCAATACACACTCCCTCACACAAACACAATGCCTATGACCATTGGCATTTCCACTGTTAAATGGTGTAATGCATGTTTATTTAAGTGTGTGTGTGTATGTGTGTAGGTTTTGAGGGATTTTGTGTACTCGTATGTTAAAATATTGATAATCTGAGTGTTTTTGTGTGTATGTGTATGTGTATGGGTGGTGACATCTATATGCTTCTTAACATATAGTCACACACAACACATTTGGGCTTTCACATACAAATGCTGCATCACAAACACCCACATAAGTATGGCATAAGCTTTTCACTTATTGTTGGGTGTTTGGATGGTAGGTCAAAAGGATATTTGTTTATGTTTTGTTGTTCTATAAAGGGGATAAATGCAAGCACACACACACACATAAACACATTGTGGGATGCATACACCCACATGGGTGTTTTTGTAGTATTATTTACGAGCATAAATAAAGTTGGTTTATTTAATGATATAAATCTGATTTCTCACTACTTCTGTTATTCGCTCTGGCTCTATGGAGCACTCTCTCTCTCTCTCTCTCCCTCTCTTTCTATTCTTCTCTCTCATGGTCAGCACAAATATTCTTTGCTGGCATTTATAATGCATTTAGGCTTATACACACGTAAGTGATTGTGTGAAGTGAAAAATGTTTTATTCGTTTGCCCCTCTCCTGCCCCACATACACAGCACTTAGGCGTATACATATATGCATATGTATTCACAATATTTCATTTCATTGCTTTGTATCAAAATTTATCAAATTGATGACTGTCCATATTGGAATGAATGGAACGAAGTGATGTTTATCTGTTGTCCATACACACGTAATGCAATTTATGGCCGATTGGCTTGATTTACTGGTGGCAATATTCGAACCGTATCTATCAGCAAAAATACCAACACACCAACACACACACACACACACATTTATATCCATTAATCCTTTGTTCGCTGATGTAGTTATTGACCAAAGTGTGAATGTATTTTAGTGGATTTGCCATCGGCTTTAGTTGATATTCCAACAAATAACGTACAGCAAAAAAAAAAAAAGAAAAAAAATAGGAAAATAATGGAAATCGTTTAGATAATGGAATCAGCCAGTAGTGGCGTTTTCTTTTAATAGAATTTCATATTCACTAAAATATATGAATCTTTTTGGCTTAGGGTTTTGCTTTCATTCATAGCCAGAATGACAGCGGCAAACTGTATTGAATTAGTCAATGACTGCGAGGAAAAAATGCTAAAATATGGGTATGCCGGAAAATCTTAATGGTTAATTCTGTCAAAACACTTATTTTGGCTAAGAAAAAACCAATACCAGTCATTCCATATGGCGTTGCATTATAAACAATACTCATACAGTTAGTCATATTATTATCATTTCTCGTGGAAATTTGGACAAGAAATCATACAAAGGCAGTTATATTCTGTGAATATTGTTGAGATGAATTTAAGCAGGGAAAAAAACCTCGTGAACAACACCCTCATACAATAAAATATGCAAGAGCCCATGAGGTTTGACATTTACTAATACTACTAAATTTCCCATGAAAATTCCACCAAGAAACAGGGGATACTTCTCTCATCCCGATGAGTGCAGTCCGATTAAGTTTAAGCTCAATAATAAGGGGCCTTCTTTTTTATGCTTAGTCTGAACGGCGTACCGCATAACGACACCACAAATGTAGCCAGCATTATTTAGAGTATAACCACAGCTGAAAAATGTTCTGATGTTCACCTCGAGATTTGAATCCAGGCGCTTGGATTCATAGGCGGACATGCCAACCCCTGCGCCACGGTGATCTCCATATAACAAGAAACAAGTAAGAGCGTGCTAAGTTCGGCCGGGTCGAATCTTATATACCCTCCACCAAGGATCGCATTTGTTGAGTTGGATGGAGCGGTATCTCTTTTAAGGCAAACAAAGAATATTGAATACGAACTGTTATGCTATTGGAGCTATATCAAGTTATAGTCCGATTCGGATCATAAATGAATTGAATGTTGAAGACCATAGTAAAAGTAATTGGGTAATATTTCGGTCCATTTGGATAAGAATTGCACCTTGTAGGGGCTTAAGAAACATAAACGGGAGATCGGCTTATATGGGAGCTGTATCAGTCTATAGATCGATTCAGACCATATTAGACACGTATGTTGAAGGTCATGAGAGAAGCCGTTGTACAAAATTTCATCCAAATCGTATGAGAATTGCGCCCTCTAGAGGCTCAAGAAGTCAAGATCGCAGATCGGTTTATATGGCAGCTATATCAGGTTATATACCGATTTGTGCCATACATAGTACAGTTATTGGAAGTCATATCAAAACAACACATGCAAAATTTCAGCCAAATCTGATGAGAATTGCGCGCTCTATTGGCTAAAGAAGTCAAAATCCAACATCGGTTTATATGACAGCTATGCAAATGCAAATTTTGCCCATTAACATTCCACTAAGGAACAGGGGCAAACTTTTCACAGCAATTTTTGGAAAAGATGCCAAAACACTACGTGCAAAATTTCAGTCAAATCGGACAAAAATTGCGTCCTCTAGTGGCTCAAGAAGTCAAAACCCAAGATCGGTTAATATGGCAGCTATATCAAAACATAGACCGATTTGAACCATACTTAACGCAGTTGTTGGAAGTGATACCAAAACACCACGTGCGAAATTTCAGTCAAATCGGACAAAAATTGCGTCCTCTAGTGGCTCATGAAGTCAAGACCCAAGATCGGTTTATATGGCAGCTATATCAAAACATAGACCGATTTAAACCATACTTAGCACAGTTTTTGAAAAAGATACCAAACCACTACGTGCAAAATTTCAGTCAAATCGGACAAAAATTGCGCCCTCTTGTGGCTCAAGAAGTCAAGACCCAAGATCGGTTTATATGGCAGCTATATCAAAACATGGACCGATTTGGTCCATTTGGAATCCCAACCGACCTACAGTAATAAGAAGTACTTGTGCAAAATTTCAAGCGGCTAGCTTAACTCCTTCGAAAGTTAGCGTGCTTTCGACAGACAGACGGATGGATAGACGGACGGACATGGCTAGATCGACATAAAATGTCAATACGATCAAGAATATATATATACTTTATTGAGTCTGAGACGAATATTTCGAAGAGTTACAAACAGAATTACGAAATTAGTACACCCCCTTCCTAGGGTGGAGGGTATAAAAATGCGTTAAGCTCGGCCGGGCCGAACTTTGGATACCCACCACCTCGGATATATATGTAAACCACATTACGTCATAATCCAGTAAAAAATGCATAATATATGCTCCCATTGTAGCTTTATGAAAATATGGTCCGATTTGGACAAAATTCGGTACAGGCATTGAGTCGTCATTATCGTTATCTAAATATAGATCTAAGTCATATACGACACTGATATCGAAAATCCTTACATAAGTCACTCTGTCAAATTTCAGCGAAATCGGACATTAAATACGCCTTTAATGATCCCAAGACCTTAAATCGTGGGATCGGTCTATATGGCAGCTATATACAAATCTGGACAGATCTGGGCGAAATTGAAAAAGAATGTCGAAGAGCCTAACACAACTTACTTTCCCAAATTTCGGCATAATCGGACAATAAATTCGCCTTTCATGCGGCCAAAGCCTTAAATCGAGAGATCGGTCTATATGGCAGCTGTATCCAAATCTGGACCGATCTGGGCCAAATTGCAGAAAGATGTCGAGGGGACTAACAAAACTCACTATCCCAAACTTCGGCAAAATTGGACAATAAATGCGCCTATTATGGGCCCAAGACCTTAAGTCGAGATATCGGTTTATATGGCAGCTATATCGAAATCTGAACCGATCAGGGCCAAATTGAAAAATAATGTTGAAGGGCCTAACACAACTTACTGCCCCAAATTTCGGCGAAATTGGACAATAAATACGCCTATTATGGGCGCAAAACCTTAAGTCGAGAGATCGGTTTATATGGCAGCTATATCCAAATCTGGACCGATCAGGGCCAAATTGCAGAAAGTTGTCGAGGGGCCTAGGACAACTCACTGTGACAAATTTCGGCGAAATCGGATAATAAATGCGCCTTTCATGGGCCCAAAGCCTTAAGTCGAGAAATGGGTCTATATGGCTGTTATATTTCAATCTGGACCGATCTGGGCCAAATTGCAGAAAGATGTCGCGGGTCGTAACACAACTCACTGTCCCAAATTTTGGCAAAATCGGATAATGAATGTGGCTCTTATGGGCCTAAGACCTTATCTGATCTGGGCGAACTTGAATAAGAATATCGAAGGGCCTAACACAACTCACTGTCCCAAATTTCAGCAAAATTGGATAATAAATGTAGCTTTAATAGACCTAATACCTTAAATTGGCGGATCGGTCTATATGGGGGTTATATCAAGATACAGTACGATATAGCCCATCTTCGAACTTAACCTGCCTATGGACTAAAAAAGAATCTGTGCATAGTTTCAGCTAAATATCTCTATTTTGAAGACTGAAGCGTGATTTCGACAGACAGACTGTCAGACGGACGGACAGACGGACGGACATAGCTAGATCGTCTTAGATTTTTACGACGATCAAGAAAATATACACTTTATAGAATCGGAAATGAATATTTCGATGTGTTGCAAACGGAATGACAAAACGAATGTACCCCCATCCTTCGGTGGTGGGTATAAAAATGTACTAATTTCGGATGTTTACAATTTTGGAAGCTGATCATCGCAAATACGTCCAAGGCTGATGTATAATTTAGTAATCCAAACGAAATTAGTCTGTATGGCTGCTACAAACTAAATACACCTCACTACTCCGAATTTCAAAGACATCGAGTAATAAATTCTTCTTCTATGCACATAAGACTTCAAAACAGGAAATCGGTTTAGATGGTAGCTCTATCCAAATATAATCCGATGCAGATGATTTTCAGCACGAATGTCGAGAGGGCTTACAAGGAATGATTTTTTAGCTATTTTCTTGTTAGCACACTGGTTTAAACAGCTCTCGTACGTTTCATGTTTTGTTTCACTGTCAAACATCTTCAGTTTGGTCTATAATTCGACCATTAATCGTCTTACAAACGAACAACGCTTGCAAATTATTGAATTGTACTATCAAAATTCAAAACTGTCCCAAACCTTACTGTCCTGTCCTTATGGCAGATTTAGTATTCAAACTCTTTATCCTCATGCTAAAACTGTGCACTGATAATAATAATTTTGAAAAACAACAACTTTGGTCGAAAAAGCGACGATGAAATTTGTCAATTTTCCTGCAACAATTTATACGAAAAAAATATTTTTTATGGCGGGTTTTCAAAAATAAATTTAAAAAAAAAACAAACAAATAATGTCTTCAATTCAATGCTAAAATTCGTTGAGAGTTTAAAGTTTCACATACAAATTTGGTAGTTGGTTTTTTCTAAGAGTTATTTTTTCCGGTGCACCAAGTCACTCACAAGCAGAATACTCAATTTTGGAGTGAAGATCAGTCAGAAGTATTGCAAGAGCTACCAATGCATCCAGAAAAAGTCACAGTTTGATGCGGTTTATGGGCTGGTGGCATCATTGAACCGTACTTCCTTAAACATTATGCGAATCCTAAAAAAAACACCCTTTATGTTCGTCCGATTTGGACTAATATTGCAATAATGTGATCATTTCTTAACAGATTCAATCGAAATTTGGCAGGAAGGGTTTTCTCTTGAATCCCGATATTATCAGTTTAGGTCGGATAGAAAAAGAGTGTTCGGACTTTAAAAATCCTCATGCCTCTATTCATCTAAATTAACATGCGGATTGTTGTGGGCTCTAAATACCGAAAAGTAACCCCTGCTGCTCACAAAATCTCTAATCTTTCTTTATTTTAGTTATTCCCAGTTCTATATGCCCGTTTTTGTCCACGCCTTTAACTCAGAGAGCGTCGCCCCGAAATGCAAAGCTTTTTACTAGTTTAGTAATGGCAGCCGGTTATGGTCATTACAGCCAATTTTGCACTCTCATTACCTCATTTCTTTGATATGGCGCATCACCCAAACAATGTGGATTGCCCCATCCTTCTTACTTTTCACAACTGTCCCATACCTTACTGTCCTGTCCTTATGGCGAATTTAGTATTGTAACTCTATATCCTCATGCTAAGTACACAGATAAACATAATTTTGAAAAACAACAACTTTGGTCGAAAAAGCGACGACGAAATTTGTTAATTTTTCTGCAACAATTTATACGAAAAATTTTTTTTTTATGGCGAGATTTATAATTAAATTCAAAAAAATTATAATAATGTCTTCAATTTAATGCTAAAATTCGTTGAGAGCTAAAGTTCACATATAAATTTGATAGTTGGTTTTTTCTAAGAGTTATTTTTTCTGTGCACTAAGTCACTCACTCCGTGTTTGCCCAGATTTCCGCCAGCAGGATAGTGCTATTGGACAGGCAACAGGAAGCAGAACTCAGTCTCTGTGTCCCAAATGAAGACGGCCAGGCCAGGCCTGGCCTCAATATCAATTGAATTGTCCACCGAATCTAAATTTAAAAATTTCCCAAGTGAAATTTATGCTCTTTGGAAAATTGGAAAATGTGAAACCAGCAGCATTATTTTTACCTGATATCAATCAAATGCTATGCAAACATTTGTTCTCGCATGTGCATCATCTGTTTGTTAGGTATTGAAGATGATTTTATTTATACACATAACGATTAATTAATTTATTTAATTTGTTTGCATTTAACAGTTTTTACGGACGGAAATGTGCATTTGGTGTTTATTTATCATTATGACGCTTTGCAATTACCATCATATACATGTCAACAAAAAACAAAAAAACAAATGAAGCACTTTGTATCTGGTCCTACCTTATGTGAAATGTTTAATTAAATTATAATTTATTGATATAATACCGGAAAAATATCCCATGAAAATCCGAAAAAACACACATTTTATTTAATTGTGGATTTTTTTTTTATAATTCTTCTCATGTTTTGCTACCAGAGTATAATGTAATTAAGATTTAAAGTGATAATTGCATGATGATTGGTTAAAATAACGATTGTGTTTTTTTTTGGTTTAACTAACATAGAATTCAAAACATGCTTGGTCTTTCGCATTTAATTGGCTGTCATTTGAAATAGTATTTGACACAAAGCGCAATTTTTTAGAGTATGAGAGTTATTAAGGGTGAATTTTCTATCCATTATCACAGCATTGTAGTGGGTGAATTCATTTGTGACACTATAAGCTCCATCTGTCAGATGGCAGTTACAATTATTTGAAGCAGGGGTACGGATTGAAGAGTGGATAATAGACAAGTGCAGGTCATACCATCGCGTTATAATCGAAAAATGAAAGAAAAACAAGTAAAAGCGAGCTAAGTTCTGCCGGGCCAAATCTTATATTCCCTCCACCAAGGATCGCTTTTGTCGAGCTCTTGCCACTGTATCTCCTTTTAGGCAAACAAAGGATAAAAGAAAAGAATTGCTATATTATTGAAACAATATCAAGTTATGGTTCATTTCGGACCATAATTAAACTGAATATTGCAGACCATAGTAGAGTCATTGTGTAAAATTTCAACCAAATCTGGTAAGAATTGCGCACTTTAGGGGCTGAGGAAGTAAAATAGAGAGATCGGTTTATAGGGGAGCTGCATTAAACCAATTCATGCCATTTTCGACACGAATGTTAAAGGTCATAAGAGAAGCCGTTGTACAAAATTTCAGCTAAATTGGATAATAATTGCGCCCTCTTGTGGCTCAAGAAGTCAAGACCCCAGATCGGTTTATATGACAGCTATATCAGGTTATGGACCGATTTGAACCTAATTTAGCACAGTGGTTGAAAATCATAACAAAACACCTAATGCAAAATTTCAGCCCAATCGGATAAGAATTGCGCCCTCTAGTGGCTCAAGAAGTCAAGACCCCAGATCGGTTTATATGACAGCTATATCAGGTGATGAACCGATTTAAACCATGTTTGGCACAGTTGTTGAAAGTCATGACAGAACACCTCATGCAAAATTTCAGCCAAATCGGATAGTAATTGCGTCCTCTAGTGGCTCAAGAAGTCAAGACCCCAGATCGGTTTATATGGCAGCTATATCAGGTGATGAACCGATTTGAACCATGTTTGGCACATTTGTTGAAAGTCATAATAAAACACCTCATGCAAAATTTCAGCCAAATCGGATAATAATTGCGTCCTCTAGAGGCTCAAGAAGTCAAGACCCCAGATTTGTTTATAAAGCAGCAATATTAAAATGTGGACCGATTTAAACTGTTCGTAGCACAGTTGTTGGATATGATAACAAAACACCTCATGCAAAATTTCAGCCAAATCGAATAATAATTGCGTCCTCTAGTGGCTCAAGAAGTCAAGACCCCAGATCGGATTATATGGCAGCTATATCAGGTTATGGACTGATTTGAACCATTCTCAGCGCAGTTGGTGAAAGTCATAATAAAACATCTCATGCAAAATTTCAGCCAAAACGGATAAGAATTGTGCCCTCTAGCTGCTCAAGAAGTCAAGATACCACATCGGTTTATATGGCAGCTATATCAAAACGTGGACCGATATAGACCATTTACAATCGAAACCGACCTACACTAGTAAGAAGTATTTGTGCAAAAATTTAAGCGGCTAGCTTTACTCCTTCGAAAGATAGCTTGCTTTCGCAAGACAGACGGACGGATGGACGGACGGACGGACAGACAGACGGACGGACTTGGCTAGCTCTACTTAAAATGTCATGACGATCAAGAATATATATACTTTATGGGATCTTAGACGAATATTTCGAGGAATTACAAACAGAATGACGAAATTAGTATACCCCCATCCTATGGTGGAGGGTATCAAAAAAAAAAATCTGTCTTTAATAGAGATGGGTTTCTACCGGGTAAATACCCAACGATAGGAACCCATCTCTAGTAATGACAACTTTTTTTTCTTTATTGGGTAAATACCCAATAAATGCACCCTTTTTGGACATTTATAATTTTGCAGATATATTGGGTATAGAAAAAATTTCCAAACAATTTTTGATGATTCCATATTCTTGAGTCTTGACTATATTTGCCTTGAAGACCGACCGAACGATCTCCCCATTTATTACCCGAATTCGAAGAAATTTAGCATAGTGAGTTCTGGTAGATACCTACCCATTCCTTTTAAATGTGGTCCAGATGGGACCATATTCGGATATAGCTGCCATATAGACCGATCTCCCGATATTGTGTAATGAGCCTATAAAAGGAGCATTTTAGTACCCTCCACCATAGGATGGGGGTATACTAATTTCATCATTCTGTTTGTAACACCTCGAAATATCCATATCCGGTCCATGTTCTGATATAGCGGCCATATATACCGATCTTGAGTCTTGACTTCTTGAGCCTCTAGAGGGCGCAATTCCTATCCGATTTGAATGAATTTTTGCACGAAGTATTTTGTTATGATATCCAACAACTGTGCCAAATATGGTTCAAATCGGTTCAGAACATGATATAACTGTCATAAAAACCGATCTTGGATCTTGACTTCTTGAGCCTATAGAGGGCGCAATTCCTATCCGATTTGGCTGATATTTTGCATGACTTATTTTATTCTTATTTTCAACAACTGTGTCAAGTTTGGTTCAAATCGGTTCCTAACCTGATTTAGCTGCCATATAAACCGATCTGGGATCTTGACTTCTTCAGCCTCTAGAGGTCGCAATTATTATCTGATTTGCCTGAAAATTTGTACGACTGATCCTCTCGTGACCATCAACGTACGTGTTTATTATGATCTGAATCGGTCTATAGCCCCATACAGCTCCCATATAAATCGATCTCTCTATTTTTCTTCTTGAGCCCACAAAGGGCGCAATTCTCATTCGAATTGTCTGACATTTTACACAGTTCTCCAACATATAATTTAATTGTGGTTCAAACCGGACCATATTTTGATATCGCTCTAATAGCAGAGCAAATCTTTTCTTATATATTTTTTTGCCAAAGAAGAGATGCCGGGAAAAGAACTCGAAAAATGCGATCCATGGTGGAGGGTATATAATATTCGGCCCGGCCGAACTTAGCACGCTTTTACTTGTTAAGACTGTAGAAGCCACAATCTTCGTCCGATCTTCACAAAATTTGGCATTGGCTATTTTAATTGAGGTCTTTAAATGTGCGCAAAATTTCATAAAAATCGGTTCAGATTTAGATATAGCTCCCATATATATCTTTCATCCGACATGGACTTTTATGGCTGTGGAAGCCACAGTTTTAGTCCGATCTCTACAAAATTTGGCATGGGGTGTTTTATTTGATGTCTCCATATGAGTGCAAAATTAGATAAAAATCGGTCGGGATTTAGATATAGCTCCCATATATATGTATCGCCCGATTTGCACTAAAATGGCCGTAGCAGCTACAATTTTCAACCGATCTGTACAAAATTTGGCACGGACAGTTTTGTTACTGATCTTAATATATCTGGAAAATTTCATAAAAATCGGTTCAGATTTAGATATAGCTCCCATATATATACATTTCATCCGATTTGAACTATTAAAACTGTAGAAGCCACAATTTTGGTCCGATCTTTAGCAAATTTGGTGTGGAGTCGTTTTTGTGAAGTCTCAATGTATGTGCAAAATTTCATTAAAATCGGTTTAGATTTAGATATAGCTACCATATATATCTTTATCCGATTTGAACTATTAAAACTGTAGAAGCCACAATTTTGGTCCGATCTTTAGCAAATTTGGTGTGGAGTCGTTTTTGTGAAGTCTCAATGTATTTGCAAAATTTCATAAAAATCGGTTAAGATTTCGATATAGCTACCATATATATCGTTCATCCGATTTGGCTTTTAAGGCTGTAGAATCCACAATTTTGGTCCGATCTTTACAAAATTTTGCATGAGGTTCCCTATTTGACGTTTTCATATGTTTATCGGTTTAGATTTAGATTTGGCTCCAATGTGTATATTTCATCCGATATGGATTTTTATGGCAGTAAGAACCACAATTTTGGTCACATCTTAATGACACATACTGGGACGTCAATCTCTTTTTAACGCCCCAGTATGGGTCATTAAAATTGGCACAGGTTTCGATATAAATCCCATATAATCTTTTATCCGATTTAAAGATGTGGAAATCCAAATCTTTTGTCCTATGGTAAAAAAATCTTACAAGGTTCTAAATTGCTATTTTAATTGGTATCTAGGTTTCGAGATAAGTTCTACATATAAAAAGTATTACATGCACTAGGTGCTATAGGGTATTATATAGTCGGCACCGCCCGACTTTTGCCTTTCCTTACTGTTTTTTTTTTTTTTTTTTTGTATTTCATATTCCATTGGGCAGCGAATATTTCTCCATTTGTCCTTCCCATTTATACGGCTGCCAAATAATCGATCCATTCAGCTCCCATTGTCCTTCCATTCACTAAGCTGTCAAAATCAAGCCTTCACTATTACCATCAACTTGTTGTTTATTTATCAAAGAAAGCTTCTAAGATAAAATTGGCCATAAATTCATTGTAATTTGTTTGTCACTGCTGATGAATTTAAAGTATTATTGCAAATTTTTCTAAATTTATTGACCGAACGAGCGACCTAAAAACCCACCAACCACCTCGGAACATAATATTCTTTTATTGGGCAAATTTGATACATATTTTATGTTGTGGTTTGTACAAAAGCTTCCTTATGTACACAAGTTGATCTTATCCCATTTATGATTTTGAAGTGTTCTCTTTTTTATTCTTTCTTCATTTTTTTTGTTGGAGGAGGATGCTTAACTCAAACTGGTTTTATATTGGAGAGGATTAGAAATTTATAGTCAATTTGCAGCAGCTGACTCTGTCTATAACTTTAGGTTGTTGTTGTTGTTTTTTTTTAGTCTGAAAGGCAGTCTAAGGCCTCTCTCTCTTCATATAATAAATAAATCGTAGAAAGATTTTTTTTCGTTTATTTTGAAAGCTTGTGATGTGTGGCGATTTATGGAGTTTTTTTTTCCTTTTTTTTTGGCGATGCGAGGTGCACGTGTTCCTTTGTGCCATGCACTATGAGATATTAGCCATGTGAGATTCTTGGCTTTGTGTATTTTTTTTTTATTTCATTTTATATTTTTGCTGCTGTTTGGCTTTAATCCACTAAAATACACATGGTGGCTGGGTGTAGTGTTGGCCGCCTGGCCATGTTTATGAGTAGATTCATATGTTCGTGGTTGTGATGGTGTTGTTGGTGGCATCTAAACATGTTAGTTGGCGTTTATGCAGCATATAAAGGTAATAAAAAGTCCGTTTTCTGTTTAACAATCACATTAAAATAATACAAAACCGGAAAACAAAACCCCAAAAACTTTCACATGGCCAAAAGGAAAAATAAAAGGAATTATAGGCACGCACACACAGCTACAAACACTGGCAAACATGCCAACATACTCTTGCCATACATTTACCTTGCGCTTTGTGGCATGAGAATAAAATGTAGGCATAAAGGAGGAGTAGCATGCCCTGTTCATTCCTTTTCTTCTCATGCTACCAGGCAGTGCAAATTTTATGAGTTTCTAATACGCCAAGTAGGCCAACACCAACATAAATTCCAGCATGTGAGCCAAAGCATCAGTAAATTTAGTTGCCATTGTTGCTGCTACTGCTGCTGTTGTTGTTGCTGTAGTTGCCATTGCTGTTGACGTCGTTAAGAAGATTAAACTCGACAATGGCTAAGGATGAGCTTTGGGTTGGTACTCTTCACTTCACTTCACTTCCGTTTCAATTTATGACTCTTTTTTATTTATGTGTGCTGTGATATTATACTACACATACACATGCACACACACACATGCACACACACATGGCGGTGTTTGCTTGTTTGAAAGCATGTGAATGGAAATGGTTTTGTTGAAATTTATACCCACCTATCTTAAATGTCAATCTCTGGGGAAACCAATGTCCCTACGTCTAATGCCATCATTTGAAAAGGTCTTTGAATTATGATACCCAAATGAGGATATATGAGATGAAGGGGAGGACTGGGGGCATTTGGTGAGGTTGATTCTGATGAAATAGTATTTTAGTAAAATCTATGACATTTTAATAAAAAAAAAATTAATGGAAAAAAATAAGGACGGACTAAAGTTGGACCAAGCCTTTCTTTTGATACCCTACACCTAATTGGGTATGTAGACTAAGTAGTCAATATTAATTTTGCTTAAATGTTGAACAAAACCTCTACACATCGTGGGAGGCATAGGAAAATTGCCATGGAAATTTTTAAGAAGATGGTTTTTATTTCGAGAGATTAGTTTCAGTGAGAGATCGGGCCGCACAGACTCTTACTTAAATACTGAGTGTCAATGATACTCGAAATGACAAAAATGGCAAATTATTGGCGGCTTTAAATAACCAACGATGGCCAAAATCAGCGTCTGTTGCAATGTTAGGGCGGCTTTAAGTGGGATTCGGATTTTTTAGCAAGCGGCTCGTGACATCAAGGGATACATTTGCGATCCCACATAACCTATGCGGCTGGAGCGTTGGGCTAGTAACCCGCACCCGGAAGACTAAAAGAATTGCTCTGAGAAACAAAAGAATCGCCCTAAAAAAGATTGGGGAGATTTAGCCAAACGTAGTACTGGCGCCCGCTTGGATACCAAGGATTTCCTCAGATCCTGAAGGCATAATTAGGAGACCAAGGGACTGTAATCCCCATCTTTCAACCATCGACTGGAATATCGGTAGATTGGATGTGGCTGACAGCAACCAGAGACATGCTGCATTCGTACTTAGCTCCAGGTGTCTCGCAGGCCTCAACAGGTCTGAAGGAGTTGTATCCTATGGACTTAACAATTAAGACTGAAGATGTATAGAAGCGGTGTGGGCGGGGTATCAGGAGACGACTCAGCATTTGTTGCTGAACGCTTGTCTGAGGAACCATCAACCACAACTCTAAAGTCCGCAGAAGACTGAAAATCCCCCTGTCACTTTCAAACCCGGACGGGATGGGATCCAAACGGGATTCGACAAGCCATGTGTGGATGGGTCATCCGGTTGGATTGGGCTCAAGGTGTAGGGCACTGGGTTAGTAACCCGCACCTGGAAAACCAAAGATTTTTTCTACGAGCGCCTAGCGAGAGAATATGACCGCTGCCCTGCCCATGACATTAAAATCGTTCTGGGAGATTTTAATACGAAGATGGGTAGGGAAAGTGTCTTTGGTCCAATATTCGCAAATTTTAGCTTCCACAAGACGTCCGATAATGGGTTGAGGGTAATGGATTTCGGCGCTGCAAAAAAACATGGCAGACACATGGTTGTCCCCGGATCAAGAAGTAAGGAACCAATGATGCCTCCCCCCCCCCCCCCCCCCCCCCCCTGATAATAAAAAAGTTATGGGAGATATTAATGTGAGGATAGGGAAGGAAAATATTATTGGTCCAACGTTCGCAAAACTTTGCTTTCACGAGACGTGCAATAATGGGTTAAGGGTAATAGATTTCGCCGCCGCAAAAAATATGACAGTCATATGATTGTCCCCAGATCAAGAAGTAAGGAACGAAATTGATCACGTTGTGGTGGATGGAAGGCATTTATCCATAGTGTTAGATGTACGATTGATCCGAGGAACGAACACAGATTCGGACCATTACCATTTTGCAGCAAAGGTTCGCACTCAAACAGATGCGTGGCAAGAAATTCATGATCTGACCCGGCCCGGATGCTGGATATTGAAAAGCTGCAAACACATCAAATGGCAATGGCATACTCTACTCGAATGATCCAACTGCGCAATGCGCAATGGCAAACTATTGCATACTCCATGGAAAATGTCGCGAAATCCGTACTTGGGCACCAGAAGCCTTTCCCAAGTAAGCCATGGTAAGACCAAGAGTGTCAAGATGCTACTGAAGCCAAGAATGCGGCATATATAGCAACTCTGAAATCATTAGCAACGCGTGCGACGAAGGAGAGGTATCGGGAGAAGAGGAGAGAAGATAAACGCCTATTCCGCAGAGAGCAAAAAGGATCATTGAAAGACATAAGTGTGAGCGAATTGAGATGTGCTGGTGTCAGAATGAGGTATGGAAATTTTACCAAAGAATCATGCATTTAACCCATGGCTTTGGAGACAGGCAGAGACCAAGAAGGAAATCTGGTAACTGACAGAGGCGACACGCACATAAGGGGTATGCATCAGCTTGTCTTTGCGGTGTGGCTCAGCATACAATGTGAGTACATAACAAAGGAGACAAGACGGAATGTGCCACTTACAGAGGAATAAGTCTTTTCCTCATCGCATACAAGATAAATCCCCCTGCCTCGTTCAAAACAGGCGGGTGATGGTGTCCAAACGGGACCCAACAAGCCCCGTGTGGGTGAGTCGTTCTAATGGATTGAGTTCAAGGTGTGCGTCAGCGTGGAAGCACGGATCTCAAAATGTGAATCGGCAGCAGCAGCTAATGGAGCACCTTAAGAGGAATCCTCCATAACGCAAGTGTCCAGTGTCCTGATGAAGAGTGGATCCCATGCTTTCTCAACTGCCTTCGGATAAGCTAGGAAACTCATCATGACAAGATCGAACGAAACTTGTGAGGATGGACGCCTGGTACACTCAGAAGACGCGGCTAACTTCCTAACTGAGGATGACTTTCTGGCTCAGAATACGAGGCTAACGCAACCCAGACTATGGTTCGGTTTCTGCAAATAAATCACCACCATTGTAAGGCAGCTTCGGCCGCACTAAAGATCCTTCTGACGGCAGGATGATTTGATATGGTTCTTATCCAGGAACCATGGGTGCGTGGAGGAATGGTTCGGGGACTAAGAATTCCAGGATTTAGACTACTCAAGGGTACGTGGAATGGAAGACACAGAGCCTTTATTCTTGCAGAGAGTAGTCTAAATGTTTTTCTTCTTTCGTCGCTAAGCACAGAAGATTTACTAGTAGCCAAACTTAGAGCCCACCGTAGCGCAGAGGTTTGTCCGCTTATGACGCTGAACGACTGGGTTCGAATCCTGGCGAGAACATCAGATGTAAATATTCAGCGATAGTTATCCCCTCCTAATGCTGGCGACATTTGTGAGGTACTTTGCCAAGTAAAAACGTCTCCCCAAAGAGGTGTCGCTCTGCGGCACGCCGTTCAGATTCGGCTATAGAAAGGAGGCCACTAATCATTGAGCTTAAAATTGAATCGGACACCACTCATTGATATGTGAGAAGTTTGCCCCAGTTCCTCAGTTCATGGGCAAATTTGAATTTGCAAACTATAAGTGCGACAGCGAAGTGGACTACTGAAAGTGGTCTAAGCATAAATTTCTGTCACACAGGAGTAGTTTTTTCAGCAGGAGATACAAGTTACCTACAGTTGCACCTGTCTTCTTGGGAGGAGAGAATTCTCCATTTACAAATAGCGTAAAACACCTGGGAGTTTAGCTGGATAGGAAATTACACTTCATCTCCAAGATTGTGTAAAGAACAAGAATGGCAATTCTTGCCCTGTACACCTGCAAGAAAGCTATTGACAAAAATTTTAGGTTTAAACCACGTGTTATGACGGCCCTTAAAAGTCCACCTACTGTTTAATACTCAACCTGATTCAAAGGATGGCTTGCTTGTGCATCTGATGCATTGAATTTAATGATACATCCAATGCTTCTGAACATTGGGGCAAAACAATTTCTGCAACCACTTCTGCGCAGTGGGAGAAAATCGAAAAATATAGTAAAAAATATATGAGAACGGGCAGAGATATCTCACTGTAATTCATAATTTAAAGCTGGGCCCCTATGGTTGGTCAGTTTGCTGAATAGTGCTCATAATCCCTACAACAAAGACTGCGTTCGA